>NC_045542.1:0-82931 GCF_009769535.1 Thamnophis elegans | reverse complement strand
TTAAATGGAAGCAATTGCCATGGGTTGTTTCTTTCTCACAAATCCCCCTTCCATTGGATATCCAGGGATTATTAATTCTGATGTATTGACACTTATTAATAATGCGTGATGCTTCTGGATAGCAGCGTCCGCAATACTCTGCATAGTGGATCTCAATAATGGTATTATGCATGGCAACATAGTTAATCCCAAAAATATCATTCCGATAAAAAATAAACCTTGCTTCCAATTGTTAAAAATACCTCCAAGCCAACCATCAGTGTCCAATATGCCTTTCCAAGTTTGTACAGGAACATGTGCAGTTTGTATCATAGTTCGAGTTATTTTTTCTATCACAATTCCAGAATCATCAATTTGTATACAACAATTACTAAGATTAAATTTACCACACACTCCGCCTTCGGCAGCGAGCACATAGTCTAAGGCTAAACGATTTTGCATAATATAAGTTCTTGACAATACACTTTCTTTTGCAAGCTTAGTTAATGCCAATGCAGTTTCATTTGTAATTATTTCTAATACAGCTTGTAATCTAATAATGCGATTTATCATGTATATAGACGTTCTATATCCCCACGAACCATCTTGTGCCCACGTCGCAGGATCATAGTATGCAATAATTCTCTCAGGGGGCCACTCATCATCCTTCCAGTTACCTATTTTTATCCCTTTAGAAAGATCTATTGTACGTTTACGTCTTTCAAGAGTATCATATACAGGGACTCCCAATTTCTGTTTTTTCTCTATAGGCATTAGGAAGAATGATGGTTGAATCGCCCCCAAGATGCATGACCCATACCACCCTGCGGGTAACATATTATAGGCAAAATTACCACATATCCAATATAACCCATCAGGTGAATTCCACACAATAGTATCATTTTCAGGGTCTGAAAGTCCTCGTAACTTAGTTACTTCCAGCAATGAGTTTTCAGGTTTGGTCATATTAGTTTGTGAAACCCAAGTGTTATTTTCCCACTCATTAGAACATTTTAAAAATCCCATAGGTTTATTTCTTTTAGTCTGATTATTTTTATTTCTGGTATAACATATGTGACCTATTATATGAGAGGTAACTTGCCAGGTTTCATTGAAGTTGTTATTAAAGGTGAAGTTCCCTTTCCATTGAGTTATTTCAGTATAGTTTGCTTCTTGTACATGCCATGGCCAGTGATCTCCCATAGTGGTTCCTCCACATACAAAACAATTTTTTAACATAAGTTCTGTAACAACTTCTTGAGCCAAATTAATAAACATATTTTTTGCTTTTGGAGGTGTAGGTAGATCGTTAAGTTTGGCAATCTCCTGCTCATAACTCCAAAAAAACTTTACAGGTTGATTTGTCAATTTTGTTGCTTCAGTCTTTACAATGATGTATCCATAAGGATCCTTTCCTGCTTTATCTATACCAATACCATAATGATAGTATCGGGTGCCTAAAGTACCTGCTACCTGCGCAGAAAGGCAGAGTGGTGTGCAGTGATGGGATTGACAATCAGTAGTGACTGATTGGACTATTGGAGTAATAGAAAGATCGAAATTGTTAGGTCCATAGCCACTTGTATACCAATATACACTCGGTTGGGTATAGCCTCCATCTGCTGAGAGTGTCGAGCGAGTGAATAAATATCTATGGTTTTGGATATATGATTGTTCCCACGACTGTCCTCCACAGGTTACCCCTGCGGATCCTGTTCCTTGCCCTATAGCAATTGCTAAACATGTATCAAAACAAACAGTAATGGGTGCCATTCCCTTTGAAACATTATGGGCTATGTACCCTGATAATCTTTGTGCTGTAAGAAATTGATGTTTTAAACTAGATCCTCCTTTATAGCCATAAACATAGATGCTACTTGTTATAGGTCCTACCGCTTTTGGTTCATAACATTGTATCCCATTTGGTGTATAGCATTGATTGTATTGTGTATTGTTATGTGTGCATGGTGGTATTAAGGTTCCATTGCATTCAGGTTTCATAGTATAATATATTAAGGTCATAGAAATTTTTGTGCCTTGTTTGGTTTTTTTGTAAACAGGCTGTGCAAATGTCCTCTTTTATCTCTCTTTTTTGTAAGGTGGCGAAAGCTGTCTCCTCCCATCTCTTGTTGATAACTCAATAATGTTAAAAACCACTCACTAACCGGGGGAAACTTTATACTTGCCCTTGAAGTTACTTCTGCTTTTGTCATTTTATTAGGTAACCCTTTTTGGTATTGTATGCATTGATACCAACCTATAGAATTTTCTGTGATTCTTATTCTAATATGTGAAGAGCAGCCATTCTCTTTCGGGTGTGAAATACCTCTCACATTTTGGAATGCCTTTTTGAATTTTGCAGGCAAAAATTGCCATGTAATTAAACACGCTGCAGCTGGATTTTTCAAATAACAAGTTAAGGTAACTTGTGTATTGGCTTCTCCGTATGTATTGTGAGGGTAGATGCATATCCCTTGAGAATTGCAGTTTTCCCCATTGGAGTATGGAATGATTGCTCTTTTTGAGCGGTTGTGTGTGAAAGGAATTTCTTGAATATCCTCCACTATTCCCTTCTTATTTTTGCGTTCATATTCACATGCCCCCCATACAATTAAAAGCATAATTCCCATCCCCAACATCATTAGCAAAAGGTGCAACAGAAAATGCTTACAAGACATCGGAGGAGCCCAAAAATCCCAAAATCCCATTTCCTGTCCAGGCGAAGGTCCTCTGAAAAATGGGCATCGGGGCTGACGTACTCTGGGAACATATGACCGGCCAACGACCTGTTCCGGACGGATTTTCATCTTGAGTACTAGATATCAAAAGAGGGGTCAAGAGATTTTACGTGATAATGGTTATAAAAAAGATTGTCAATAGTTTGTTGTACTGTTGGTGTGATACGGAGTTCAGTGTGAGAAGGATTGGTATAGGAAAAATTTTCCTCAAGATACTGTTCAATTATCACAATGTCACACGGGATCCTGCAGTCAACGCACAGCTCACAGGAATAACAGTGGGAGCAGCAGCAATTCTAGTCGTCTGTTGTTTGAAACAAAAGGGATAGGCTTGCTTCGGGATCCTTTTTATCATCTGTCTTCACTGGTCTCTCATGAAACGGTCGTACGCATCTTCCAGGAACCCACAACACTCTGTCCGGGAGTTGCACGGCAGCGTATCCACGTCCCCAAGTAACGAGCTCCACTGGGCCCTTCCACTGAGGGTCTGGCAATTGTCTGTAATAAACAAGAGGGCGGGGAGAAACTACGCTATGCTGAAAATGTCTTTCCCTAGCTGTGGAAGCTATGGGTGAGCCTGTAAGATTCAAAAAATTCTGTGTGTATAAGGCTTTACTCAAACGGTTTTGGATTTCAGGCAGCCCTATCTTAAAGGGGCCTTGCTGCTTATCAAGCATCATTTTTAGTGTTAAATTTGCTCTTTCTACAATTCCTTGTCCTTGGGAATTGTATGGGATGCTAAATTTATGGACAATTTTCCATTGCTCACAAAAGGTAGCGAATGCAGCGCTACTATATGCGGGTCCATTATCTGTTTTAATCTCCAGGGGGCTTCCTAAAACTGAAAAAGAGCGCATACAATGGTTGATCACTTGTTTGGTTGTCTCCCCCCGCTGTGGGCTTGCAAAAATAAAACCTGAAAAGGTATCCACTGTGACATGAATATATTTCCAGGGTGCGAAAGAAGGGTATTGTGTGATATCCATTTGCCATATCTCACATCGTTTAATTCCTCGGGGGTTAACTCCCATAGGAATTGCGTTACCTTGCTTGCTACAGGTTGAGCACTGCTGGATAATCGCTACAGCCTCAGTTTTTGAAATTCCAAACATCTTCACTAAGGCTTTTGCATTTTGATGAAAATACTCATGGCTTTCCCATGGAGTTGCAAATCCAATAAAACTTTCCCTAGCGGCTTTGTCTGCATAATCATTTCCCTCTGTTAGCATTCCAGGAAGTGACTGGTGACTCCTAATATGAGCCACAAAATATTGAAATTTTCTATCAACAATTAATTGCTGTAACTGTAAAAACATATCTAACAATTGCTTATCTAGGGCTGGTGAAAGATAGGCATCAAACAAGTTATTAATCACTTGGTAAACATACAATGAATCCACAATTAAATTAAATGTTTGGTCTTTTAATTTCTCAAATGCTAATATGGATGCAGCCAACTCAGAACGCTGTGCTGAACTCTGAGGGTGTGTGTGGTAAGTCACCCACTGTCCTGAGATTTGATACACACATGCACCTCTGTTCTTAGTTCCGTCAGCGAAAACTGTGACTGCATTTTTAATTGGCAGTTTACTTTGTAAGGAAGTCAATTGTAAATGTTGTAGATTCAGTAACAAAAACCTATAATCTGTGGGATAGTGGTATTTAATTGTCCCTAAATAGTCACTTAAGGCCAATTGAAGTGCATCTGATATTTGAAAATATTTTTCCCACCAAGGTAGTGGATATGGAACGTAAAAAGTTTCTGGATCCGTTCCCAGTATAGCTCGAGCTCTCTCTCTTAACTTTATAATTATCTGGGATAACAATAGAGGTTTTGTTGAAACTGTTCTCCCCGGGCTGTTTGCTAAGTGTATCCATTCAATCACTAACACTTTGTTCTGTTGTGTTTGCAGCAAACACCCTGTGGGCAAGTTTTTGGTATTGAAAATAGCAGCTGAGATAGGAACGTGTGAAACCATCCTGTCCACCCAAGTCTTTGTTAGGGCTGCCTCAATCACCTGAATACACTCTTTTTCTTTGTCCCCTATGGTTAGTATAGCAGCAGGCTCCTTTCCTCCTGCCAGCAATGCAAATAAGGGTTGTAATTGACTCGTAGTTAATCCCATGTAGGGACGTGCCCAGTTAATTGAACCCAAATATTGTTGTAACTGCACCAAACTACATTTATCCATTTCAGGTAGTTTTGGAATTAGCTTCATTAAAGGGTCCATTTCATTTATTCTTAATACAAAACATTCATTACCATCAGTTCAAAAAGCTATACGTAAGCCAATGAGCTCTATTTTCTTACTGTCTCTCTCCCTCTAGGTCTGAAAGCAGTTACACACACACTTCTTTCTCTCCCCCCTTCTCCTGTTTCCTTCCAAGGAAAGACTCAGGGGGAAAGGAAGGGGGGGGAATGGCTGGGTGTTAACCTCTTACAATCTCTCCTTTGTTCTCACTCTGCCTTCTCTAAACAAGCTTGGAAATGATAACACGCAAGCATACACACATACCATTAAACAACTTTGCAACTTACTGTTTCTTTATATGAAAGAAATCAAAGTACGTGCATACCAACTTTTACCATTTAACATATATTAACACTGCAATCAAACTGCTTGTGTAAATTAACTTCACATGCAAAATCCTTTGTCATGCATTCTTCAAACAGCGAGGAATTTCAGAGAGCAGTTTAAATCCTAACTACTCTTCTCACCCTCACGGCTTCAAGCCAAAGCCCATTTACAAACTTCAAACATCAGTTTTAGTCAATTCTCCTCTTTCTCTTTACCTCTATTCACTTTCTTTTCTTTCTCTCTCTCTCTCACTCTTTTATCACTCTTTCTTTACCTTATTCCTTATTCCAAAGTTAAGGTTGCCCCAAACTGAGACAACAAATCTCTCCCCCACAAATTAACATGCAATTTTAAAACAACCGGTCGGATACGTGCCTTAATCACAGAACCTGGGATGGACACCTAAGAATTTTTTTAACAGACATTACATCAAAGTAATCAAGTCCAATTACCTAGGTCTTCCCATTCAGTCAGGCTTTACCTCATTACTTACTAAATTTCTTACTTTTCTTTTAAAAGACAACTATTACAGCTGCAACAATTTTCATCTGATGGTGGCCAGAAAGTCAGCAAATTTGTTATAAAAGTGAACACTTTAAAATCCCTGTCTTTTGGATTGAAGACATCTTATCTACAATTACCTTGAGGGCGCACAAAAACTTAGGCACACATTCATGCACTCACAAAAACATTTTTTTTCCATTCCAATTCAGATCTGACACGGGCTTTTGTAATTAGAGCTGCAAAAGGTGCAGGTTTCTGAGAAATGAAACATCTGTGAAAAAGTTTCAGGTGCTCAGGCAGAAAAGTGTGCTTAAAGCAATCAGAAGAAAAATTAGATGAGTCAGTAAGAAAGGAGTAACAAGAACTCCTTGAGACAAGAAATGAAATAGAGGTAGCCGGAATCACCGGAAGAAATAGGAAGAGCCAGGCAGATTCACTTGCCAAGAGATTGAAATAAAAAGAAAGATAAGAAGCAGTCTTTTGTGTGAGGCTGGCTAAATGCCCCCCGACTATGAGTCAGGTTGGAAAGCAGGCAGAAGCGTCTTCTAATAAAAAAGGGTGAAGCCAAAATCTTACGAGATATAAGATCCCTGTGGGGATACATGATTAAGGGAGTTGCCCACATTTTGGACAAGGAGTTTTTGCTCCCGGGGCTCTACATTGATTTTTAAAATGTCCAGTTTTTCCACAATTAAAACAATTTCCCTTTCTAGGGCCTTTAGGTTTTTGATTATTTTGGCTAATTACTAGCGCATCAGCCACCAGTTGCGTCTGATAGGCAACTGATATCATTAGTTCTTTTCTGGCTAATGCGTTACTAATTTCCCTATTTATTACTTTTTGCAATTTTTCTATAACCTCTGTTGCTACCTCTTCACCATGATGCAAACAAAGGGCAGTGAAAACAGTCTTCCAATTTATCAATATGGATGGAGGTGCTCTAGGCTCCTCATATAAATAAGAACCTATACCTGTCCATGTTTTAATATCCAATAATCCATATGGGGGATATAATGGACAGTTTTGCCAAATATATTTCAATAATTCCTGAACCCCTTTTTTGTAGGAAGTTTACCTCTATTCTTTAATATAATTTTGTGAGCTCCAACTATTTGTCTAATTTCCTTAAGGTGAGCGATCTGCTCTTTAGACAAATGTCCAATTTCCTTAAGGCGAACCACCTGTCCTTTAGATAAATCTGTCCCCATACTTACGGATTGGCCTGGGTAAGAGATGGGGGTGTTGGGCATGCGATGAGTCCGTCCGACCTGTCCGGGCCTCCCTGCGTCGCACCTCAACTGATTCCTGGCGTTGTGAAATGAATCACGTCGAGGTCACCACTTGTGAGAGTGAGCTTGCATTGATGATACAAGCATTCTCACAATCCGATGGACCACTTCACGAATCTCTAATTCCTAGGCTGCTTTGGCAATGAGACACACACACACTGCAGACTGGGTGAAAATGGTGGTTTCTGGCTAAACCAGAACACTTTTTATTAGGAAAGTTCAAAGAAAGCTAGTCAGCAGTTTAATACAAACAAAGGATCTCACAGTATGTTACAAATCACTTCTTGATTACACATTCTGGCAGAAAGGCAGGGAGGAGGGACAAAAGGTACTCTTTGATAAGGGGAAATGAGGAGGTATGGAATTGTAAATCATACAGAGAGCTACATTAGGCATATGGGAATGACTGATTTGTTACACGAGGCGGCAAAAGGATGCAAGGCTAATTCTGTGTGTTTATATCTCAGATAATAGAGGCCTCTCATCTCTGTGTGTATCTGTGTATTGCTATTCACATAGACACTCGAAATGAATTCGGCTTCCTTATCTAAAAGCTTTCCCAGGACTGTTTTTTCCATATGGCTCTTGGCAAATGTTCACTGGGATCCTTTGATCCAGATAGATATTGATCCAGATAGATATTCTATCCTATCCTATTGATCCCAGCTAATTTCACCCAGCCAATTATGGGGTAGTTTCCCACAAAGGAAGAGACGAAGCGAATGCGTTCCATCTGGTGAGGTTTTTTTCTTCTTTTTTTACTTTCAGAAGATCCGTGTTAAGAAACTTTTTTTCTTAAACTAGTCCCCAAAGTAAGAATAAAGCGGCGATTTTGACACTTATTGGACTGCTACTAGAAGATTTCCTGCTCTAGTTAGTAACGATGTTTTGTGGATTGAAGTAATTGCAACATTTCCTGTCTCCCTGCTTGTAGTCTATGGACTGATCGTTTTTTTCTATTTTTTCCTTTTTACTACCCTAATTTTTTTTTGTTGGCTAAATTAAATTTCTTCTCTTACTTCAACAAATTTTTCCTTCTATTGGTTAAAACTATATGAAATATATTTAAAGGAAAGCAAAAAAATAATAATAATTGACTAATTATTGAACCTGCCACCTGGAAGCCAAAGTCTGAACTTTGTTTCTGTTTTGGATACAATGTATCCTTTGTTCTGCTTCACTTGGTTTCACTGACCTTGCAATGGAAGGGTTTGGAATTTGCTTATAATACCTGATAAGACTCAAAGCACGAAACCTGTTTTTGTTAGTGCTTCTGATAAATATTTTGGCAAGTGAAGGAAAAGACGAGCAAGAATAAAAACCCTCCTATTTTAAAAACTTTGAAAGAACTGGTGTCTAAGATTCAAAATAAATACAGACCCATTTCCTAAAATTTTGACAGCCAAGAGTGGCAGATTCCTTTTCCTATTTTTTTTCCTTTATATTTCTTTGCATTTTGAAAAATGGATCAATATTCAGAGGAAGAAAATCTAATAATCCAAAACATCCTGGCTGGACTTCAAAATATTGCAAAAGGACTTGAGAGATTTGACAAGAAATGGGACAGTTTATGGGGTGCTACAGTTAAAGAGGAGGGGGTTGGAGCCCCAGAGATCAAAGAAGAGAATGGAAACATAGAAAATAAAGATAAGCTGTCAGATGAATCCATCAATGGACTAAATACGAGTGAAAATGAAAAGAAGGGAAGCTGGAAAAGTGTTTTTGACAACTTGGAGCCTTTCTTTCAACTTCAAGATGCAGGAGGGAAAAAAAGAGTGAAAAAGGGAATGTTAATGCATATCTTGGAGATTATCAACTAGACATTTTAATTTAGATTAGAAAATGGCAAACAATTGTTGTTTTTTTCTGTCTTTCAACTATAAAAACAAAAGGGAAGGTTAACATACACTTTGGTGATTATTAACTAGAAATGTCAACATTTTTCCTTTTCCCTTTAGATTGTCTTAGACTTTAAATGGTCATTTTGTTAACACATATTAATAGATTGTTGTTTAGAGATTGTTGCTTTTTGCGTTTGTGGAGAGAAGAGGAGAGAAAAATGCCAGCAGGTGGCTGTGTCTTTGAATCTTAACTAAATGAAAATTGTGGTATGGTGATAGTAAAATATATAAATTTTTGTATTTGTATTTATTTATTTGTATTTATTATACTTGTATGCCGCCCTATTCCCGGGGGGACTCAAGGGCGGCGAACAAACACATGGGGAAGGTGGCAATACAAAAACAAACGAGACAAACAGGATACATATCCTGTTCATATTTTAACATATACAATTTAAATTGAATATATGTGATTGTGGACAGAACACATGAAATGTACTTCTGACCAATGGATACGCTTTCTACAAGATGTAATGAAAGATGATGCTTTTCTTTTTCTGCTTTTTCTGTAATAAAACTAATAAAAAAATTTATATAAAAAAAGCATTTTCTCAGGGTGGCCCTAAATCTATTATAGTCTCACAGCAGGGGGGAGTCATCGTTATGCAGAGCAACCATTCACGCCACCGCCTTGTTTTCCAACGCCATGGTAACAACTCTTATCTTGGCTTCTTCAGTGGGGAGATCCTCTCTGAACCGTTGCACCCCAGCACTGTGCTCTCCCACAATGGTCACCCATTCGCCCACCCACCCACCAGCCGGGCTGGGCATGTCCCCATCATGGGCTGGATGCAGGACCTGAGGTGGAGGGGAGGGCGAATGAGCACTGGTTGAAGCACCGGCATTGAGGCTTGCTTGGGAATCGGGATGGCAGCAGCAGTTTCAGGACTCCCGAGCAGCTCCTCAAGCGGGGCTTTGCACATTCTCAGGAGCCTTTCTAGCTGCCCAAGACAGTGCCTCCAGGCACCAATGCTGCGCTCCATTGCTTCATTGCCGTTGCCAACTCCCAGGTCCCCTTCATTCCCAGTGTCCAGTTTCTGGTTTGGTGAAGGAAATGGGCTTGGCTCAGCCCAGTCTGGTCTTCAGGCTGATAAGGTTGGGCCAGGGAGGAGGCAAGTGATGAGAAAAAGACCACCCCCCACATCTCTACTTAATTCACAATTGGAGGCTGGAGTGGGGTTATGTTGATTCTTGCCTTCTACCCCAGACAGTTTTGCCTGTTGAATCCTTCCCTGCAGTTCACGAGCCCGTGGACTTACGGCCTCAGATATGGGATGACGAGTGGGTGGAGCAACGGAGGGCAGAGGTAGGGCCAGCCTCCCCATGGACCTTCGACAATGACCTCACCGAGATATATACTGAACTTATACTGAACTTCATCTTTAACAGCGTAATAATCTCAGTAGCTTCTTGCTCAGTTTTAGTGATTAATGCTATGTCATCAGTGAACAATAGCAACAATGAAATCACACCATTACTTTCTTTCTTAAACAAACATGGATCAGCCATGCCAGCTTTAAAACCCATCTTAGTTAACTCCTTCACTATGCATTGATTCCATTCATAGCCTGTTTGCTTTAACCCATACTCTTTTTTAACTTCCAGCAATCAGTGTTATTACCAGTGTTTAACCCTAAAGGCTTCTTTAAATATATAGTATGTTGCAACGGTGCATGGAGATATGCCATCTCAACATCTAAGTGATTCACTACATATCCATGCCTAGCTGCCCAAACCGATGATGCACGTAATGTTGTAGCCTTTAGACTAGGTGCAAAGACCTCATCATAGTCATTGGCTGACTGAGCAAACCCTTGCGCTACCAATCTGGCTTTATGGGTAACACTCCCATCTACACTTGTGTTAATCTTGTAGATCCATTTACATCCTATGGCATGTTTACTTGGGGGTAACCTTACATTTTCATACACCTCTAACTTTTGTAAGGATTTCAGTTCCTTTTCCATTGCTGTTTTTCAAACTACCTGCTCCTCCTTAGGATACAGGGTTAATTCATGATAAGTAGCAGGAATTTTATTTGCCTGACATTGTATAGACGCCTGATACCTGTCAGGTGGTCTAGTTACACAAGCTGAACGTCTAAGCAACTCAGGCTCACCAGTGAACTCTCCTGTTTCACCTGCTCCCAATTCTTCTAGTTCCTCCTGTACCTGCACTTCCTCTTTAATTGCTGGTTTTACTATTTCACCACTAGGGACTACCTGGGTGTCGAAACTTAACAGTTTGTTGCAGCATCTTGAAATTAATGTGCCCCATACGTCTATGTAGTAAATGTATACATTAATCATGTGGTTTCACATTATCATAAGCTGTGTTAGCCATCTGGCCATCTGGTTTAACATATAAACCATTTGTTAATTTGGCAGTAACTCTATTTTCTTCTTTTTCAATTATACAGTTATCTCCCCTAAAGGTTACTACATAGCATCAGACCCCGGGGAAGGTCCTTGCAGTGAGGGGTAGTGTTGTGGCCCAGCAGGATCCGGTTGAGCTGCTGATGGACTTGGATAGCGAGGAACCATATGAGTCTGCCCTGGACGATGTGGAGGACCCTGGGCAGGGTTCAGACTCAGAGCAGGGACCAGAGAGGCTGGTTGACCATGGCCTGAGGCATGGAGCAGTGGGGAGGATCAAAGGCAGTTTGTCTCTGATGCTAGTTTGAGAAGGGCTGAGAAATGGAAGCAGCAACTACGTTGGCAGAATCACAGAAGATGATTAAGCACAGGTGGTTGTTGATTGGCCCCTCCCAAGAGAGATTATAGGTGAGGCGTTGGAAGGGGACATTTGCAGGAAACAACCGTTCAAATTAGTAGTTAAGAAAATCTATCTGTGTATTCTAGCCGTGTCTGTTCGTTTGGACTACCTGCGTTGCTTCGTTTGAACTATCTGGGTTGCTGCAGAGTTACTCTATTGAACGTGAGTTGCTTGGGCCCTCAGCCAAAGGATTCGTTATCTCAGTAATTGAACAGTGGCAAACAGTCAAGCCTGTGTTCTGGTTTATTCACAGGCCAGGGGGTCAAAACATAAATGCATGCACAAACCACCTCTGATTTGTTTGTATGGGGCCAAAGATGCTCATAAGATGAACACTTTTTGAATTTAGCTGACTTGAAGACTGCAAATGAGGTTTGGCTGCAATTGAGGTGTGCATGTGAGTGCATCAGCATGCCATATTGTGCAATTATTGAGATCGTTGTACAGAGTCAGGCTGCAGCCACAGACGAGTGTGGAGCAGCATTTTGTACACATGCAGACTCTATTTGTTGAGTTACAACAGATCATCTAGGTTATTTATGGGAGATATTGAAGAGTATTGGGCCTAAGACAAAACCTTGTGGTACCCCACTGCTTACCCATTAAGGACTACTTGTTCAGCACAGTTTGTCCGCCAGTTGAGAATTCATTTGGTGGTGAAGCTCTCTATCCCACTTTTTTCTAGCTTACCAAGAAGTAGGTTGTGGTTTACTTTGAAGAATGCCTTGCTGAAGTTTAAGTATATTGCTGGTCTACTAATTTAGTCACTATGTTGAAGAATGAAATAAGATTGGTTTGGCATGATCTGGTTTTAACAAACCCATGCTGAGTGCTAGTTATTATTTTAGTCATTTCTAGGTCTTGGCACATCTGTTTTTATTATCTTTTCCAGTATCTTCCTGGATATTGATGTTAGGCTGATTGGTCTGTAGTTTCCTGGGTCTGTTTTTTCCCCTTTTTTGAAGATGGAAACCACATCAGCTTTTTTCTAGTCTTCTAGTAGTTCCTCGGGGGTTCCAGGATTTTTGAAAGATGTGGTACAGTGGTTCTGAGATGTCATCTGCTAGTTCCTTTAGAACTCTGGGATGTAATCCGTCCAGTCCTGGTGATTTGTATTCATCAAGATCAGACAGGTGTTCTCTATTTTTTTTGCTTATTTTAACTTTTATTTCTAGTCTGTCTTTTACAGCTACGTTTTTGGTAGGTTGGGCTATAGTTTCTTTTTGCGTGACGACCAATGCAAAGAATGAGTTAAGCAGCTCTGCTTTCTCTCTGTTGCTTGTTACTTCCTTGCTGTCTTCTCTCTTTAGTGGACTGACTGTTTCCTTGATTTTTTTTCCTTATTATTTATATGTTGGAAGAAATTTTTTCATTATCTTTGACTTTTGTTGCAAGTCTTTGTTCATTCTGAGCCTTTGCTTTCCTGACTTCATCTTTGCAGATTCAGGCAATATATTGCTGATATTCTACCTTAGTTCTGTATCCCGCTTTCTATTTTTTGTACTTGTCCTATTTATCTTTCCATTTGTCAGAGAGATCTTTGTGCAGCCACTGCATAAGGGAATCTGAGCTGTATAAGAATAATGGGGGAATTTCCTTGTTTACTACCTTTTTGCCCTCTGTGCTGTGTGTTCTCTCTGTGATTTACCTGATTATGTTCCCGATGTGTTGATATCCCTGATGATGCTCCTGTTTGTGTGTCTTATTTATTGTAAATATATTTATTTATATAAAATTACTGGTTTTTGTAAGCATCTCTGACACCATTTGGACACCAGTTGCACAAATGATCTGACAGACGGTAAATTCTTTTTTTTTTCTCGAGATATTTAAATGGAGGGTAGATGGCCATATGTTGAGGATGCCACAGTTGTGGATCCTCAGCTCTTATATCTGCAGAACTTTGATTGACATTCAAGTAACTGCCTTCTATGCCTTCTTTTGAGTGACTTCTGGTTCATTTATCTGCCAACAAATGCAGAGTGAGAGAAACGGAAGCTGATGGATTCTTCAATTTCTTTATTACCATCCTGCATTATATCTCTAGGGATGGCAGTCCTCACTAGCCTTGTTCTGAAAGTACAGTAAAGCTCAGTGGGGGAGTGCAATTGTGATGACATTCTTTTCTGCCAACTCAGAGACAGAGAGAATGTGCATTTTTACAGCCATGAGGAAGTCCCCTTTTTCCTCTACCTTCTTATCCTAACCAGAAGACTGACATCCTTTGGCTTTCTCTTTGAGTCTCCACCTAGGATGGGAAGGATAGGGAAAAAAACCCCTCTTGATTGGTGAAAGATATTGGCTTTCTATTGGAGCATGTAATATCTGTAATAACTTTACTTGTCAGTTTGGGCTTTAGATTATTTTAATAAGTTGGTCCTATTGAGATGTGAATGTTGACTGAAATGAAGAATTGAGAGATCCTAACCGGGGTTGCCTCATATTTTTAGCCATACATCACTGTTTTGGCCACAGACTTTCTACATTAAAGTTAATATGGTCCTCCTCTGTATTTCCTCCTTTTATAGGTTAGAGGTACTATAAATTGTTTTGCTGCCTGAATGTCATTTGGGGTGGGGGGGGCACTCCCAAATGCATTGGCATACTCTGACTAAAACTCCATATGGGGCTGTAGAAAAAGACATACAAGACTGGAATGGGGAGACAGGAGCTGACGTTGCAACGATACGGACGTGCGATCTCAGAGTTCTGAAATTGCAGTCAACACTTTTGCCGCTGAATGGTCCATCTGGACCTAAACCATCCCGAAGAGATGGTGACAGGGACATCGCAAAGTCCCTGATTGATCCAAGAGAATCTCTTCTTGCCAGTAACAAAAAGCACAACCTCAAGCTACTGAAGTCGGGACAGCTCCACAACAGGAGGAAAGCGGAAAGAGAAAGTGTGTCCATCTGGTGAGGAAATCTTATTTTTATAAAAGACTGCCCAAAAAAGATTGAAGTTAAATTAAACTGGTAAAGAAAAGGAAATAAGCGGCAAAACTAAGCATTATTGGACAGTGTGTTATCTTTTTATTTTATTTTTTTCTATTGATTGGAGTTTTGTGAACATTTTTTACTTTTTAAATTGAAAGTATCAGATTTTCTTCTTCTATTTCTTTTTTAACCTATGGATTAAATATTTTCCTTTATTTCTACAATACTGGTTGGGATGGATTTTTTTTCTTTTTATTTTGTTTCATTTAAGAACTTTATTTCTTTTAAACCTGAAATATAAAGAAGATATAAAAGGAATATAAAGACAGTAGTAATCTTAGAGGGAAAAGAAATTACACTGCCACTTGGAGGTTGGAGGTTGAGACCTGGAAACATTGCTTTTTCTTTTTCCCCTTTGATCATTTTGACCTTGCACTTCAAAGGCTTCAGCTTGTTTATAGAGAAGAGCATGGGTTCTTTATGCAGGTGCTCTCTGGATGCTTGTTGGTAGCTGGAAAGAAGTAAAAACAAAGGTTTGTATTTAAACTAGAGTGGCAGTGTTTACTAACTGGAAGATTGGCACGTCTTCAAAAAGAAACCATAACATTACAACAGTTTATGTTTGGAATTCAAAAATTATTAGAAACAACAGAGAGAATTGAGAAGAGATGGGAAAATATTGAAAATATAAATTTTAATGTGGTAAAACAGTATGGAAAAATGGAAGATATTCAGCAAATGGAAAAAGTGGAGGCTAGAGTCCTAAAAACCCAAGGGAAAAATGAACAAAGAGACAAGATAACCGTGGATATTGACAGTGAACTGAGTGTGGTTGGAGATGGAAAGAGTGGAACAAGGAAAGGGAAGATGGATGGAAAGGTGCTTTACTCCAGATTTCAAGGTAGGGAAGAAAAAAGAGAAGAATGGATGGATTTAAGGAGAGAAACTTTGACAAAAACACTACTGATAACCAAAGATAAGCTGATTAAAGAAGCTGATGGAGGGTTTCCAAAACTTACAGGGGAACATGTTGATCTTGTCATGGCAGTATATACTAAATTAACTATATCCATTGATTTTCTTTTGTTTTTTTTTTATATTATATGCTTGAATATATAGGATATATTCTTTCACCTAGCACAAAATGATAATACTTTAGTTGACTATCTACTAGTTGACTATCTACTACTAAATGAGTTCATCATTTTTAATCTCATCTTTGGTCAAGTTCTTGATTTGTCCTGTGGCTCCCTCATATTGACCTTCATTTATAAATATGTGCTATTAATTTTCTTAATGTTCCTGCCTCCCTGCAGTCTTCTAATGAAGCAAAAGAAATTTCTCTACCATTTCAAGAACATGAGATGGGCTAAAGGCCGTCATGAAACTTACCTTTGTTATGTAGTAAAACAGCGGAATAGTGCCACATCCTGCTCCCTCGATTTTGGATATCTGCGTAATAAGGTAAAGGGACACAGATTTAGCTCCCATTGGGTCTTTTTTAGTAGAAGCCTACAAAAAGTGAAAGCAAGGGGCAAGGCTGCCTTGGTCTCCACATGGTCAGGTAACTCTGGGTTTTTGCATATTTCATTACAGTCCATCATTTTGCTTATTCAAATACTAGTCTTCCTGTGAACCAGTGAAAGGGCTGTGCAAAGAAAAAAGCAATGCTTCACAAAGCAAAACTGAGTTTTTGAAATGCTAAAGCAACTGTTCAAGGCAGCTACCATATTTGTATATATATCTGTGTGCATACACAGACCACATCTCTGAGGCCACCAGCAAAGCATAATGACGGGTGAAGAGAGCTTTAAAAATCCTTTGATGGGTGCAATTAACATGCATTGAGGAGTGTTGACATGCTTCATGAAGCATTTATTTTGAATGCTTTGGCGAGCATTGTTCCATGATTTTGCCAATTCATGTCACTTCCAGATTAAATAAATTGCAATATAATATGGATAATGTAGCTTTGATTTTTGCATAAAAACTCCTACCCTCTTTCAGTTATTTTTCGAACATTGAACAGAATGATTATTTCCTGTGCCAAAATTGCCCAGTCTTTGGCAAAAAGTGAAGCTGGTTCTAGAAACATTCTGCTTTCCTCTCCAATGTTTCCAGGTGACGCTTTCATTTGTGTGATAGGTTTCCATTAACCAATTAAAATGTTTTCCTTAATCCACTTTGGGAAGACAGGGAACAGATTTCATTACAGTCTTCTCATGAATTCCTTTAAGATATTTGAAGAGTGCTATCCCATATTCCCTCATTTTTCAAAAGTCTGAGATAGATTTTAACACTTTATTTCAATAGAAAAGACAGCCAAAAAAGGAGGAAGGCAAAAATGTGAAGTTCTGTTATATAGAACTTGGTGGCAGATAACTAAAGATTGTAGAAGCAAATAATGATGGTGAAAGAAAGAGAATTTGATTTCAATATAGTAGAATAGTTCCTTTTAAAAACATAACATCTTGCACCTGATGTTTTTATATCTTTTCTTTTAATAATTTTTTTAAAAAATTAAATTTAAAACAAATACATCATCCTTCTTTACATGCTATAGAAAGTGTTGGTTACAAAAAAAACACCTTTCATACATCTCTTCCACAGTCAACAAGCATATCTCATATTAACTTAAATATTTTAACTCAAATATTTATACATGTCACCATCATTATAACTCCATTTTCATTTGACTATAATTGTTTGAACGTCCTTCATCATAAAATATATCAAAGTTAAATACATAACCACATACTGGCCTTTCTATTGCTAAAATCCTCCACTAACACTAAATCCTTATGTCCTATTCTAGCTAAACATCCATAATATTTAATAACAAAGTTTTCTAATCCTCCTTTCCAAATCACTCTTTAAAGTTTACATTCAGTTGCCTTATGTTATACCCATATCTATATAAGCATTGTTATTTTTATCCCTCCTTTATTTGACTATATCCTGTATCATAACATTTTCCCCCTAATAATCAAAACTTTAATTGTATCTAACTTATTTCTATTATTATTATTATTATTATTATTATTATTATTATTATTATTATTGTATAATCCAAAGGGATTGCTAATCTTCATTAATGGGTGCCATTCAATATTCATATCCAATTATAATCATCATAACACTATACATTGCATACAATAGTAACATTATCAGTTATTTATTTAAGCTATATCTATTATCAATAAATTTCACTAGGTTTAACTGCTTTTAAGTTATATTCTTCCATCTATCAACCTGTATCTTTCCAATAACAAAACAATCTCATATCTTCTGCCATTTTCTTTTTTATTAACCTTTGTATATAATCCAAAAGGATTTCTAATCCTCCTTTTATGAGTACCATTCAGTATTCCTATCCAATTATTACTTATCATAACACAACACATTGTATACATTATTATCATTATCAATTATTTATTTAATTATATCTATTATTACTTTCACTAAGTTTAACTGGTTTTAAGTTATATTCTTCCATTTTTCAACCTGTATCATTCCAATAACAAAACAATCTCATATCTTCTGCTATTTATGGTGCCAATCCTCTAATCATCTTCTTGATCAGCTTTGTATGGACTTCTCTTAGCAACTCCATGCTTATAAGATCTCTCATATAATCTTGATGCCTTCTTTCTGTTTCCTTATTCAGCTTGTCTTTGATTGTCAGCAATGTTATCAATACTTTTGCTAGTGGAATTTCTTTCTTTGAGTCCATGGATTCTTTAATTTTTTCTTCTTCTATATCTTGCCCTCTGGAATAGATTTCCCCTCCATTTAATTCCTCTTTCAGTATTCCATTCTTTTCGTTTTCAGAGAAAAACCAATCACCATAAATATCAGCAGGTTTAATCTCTTTATATTCATTTTCCACTTCGGTTTTTTTGAGTTTCAATCACCCTGTCTTGCATTTGATAAACATCCTCAATTTTTTATCATATTTTATTGTTATGTGCTGTAAGTATTCCAGTTTTTCATCTATTCTTTCATATAATATTTGATAAATTCTGTATTTCTGAAAGTATCTTTTGCAAATTTGAGACTTCTAGGTTTTTTTGGAGTTGTGACATTCTAACAAACACAGCTGCTCTAGCTTGGAAGGTTAATAAGATTAAAGCATAGATTCACAAAGGATGTTGTTTCCACTCTAAAAGGCCATGTGTGTTTTCCTTCTTATCACTCTTTGTAGCCAAGCAGTAAAACCTTATGGTGCCAAGTCAAAAACAACCCGTGAAAGAACAAAAACCTCCCAGCCTCCAAGCAGCAGTTACGCTGTTAAAAAGTTTCCTTTTGTATCTTTTTTGTATTTCAGGTTAGAAAAAGGAGTCCAATATTTAAATGAATTAGAAAAATAGCAACAGCAATGAAAGAGGAAAACTTTAGCCTATAGATTACAGAGAATCATAAAGAGAAGGTAGAAGAAGAAAACTTAATCCATCCGTTTCAAAAGGCTTGAATAATTCCATCCATGAAGATAGCAATTAAAAAGTAAGATAAGCACTGTCCAAAATCATTCCAAATTTAATGCTTGACTCTTCTATTCTTCAATTTAAATTAATTTTTAAGTTTGTATAGGTAGTCTCTTTTTAAAACAGTAAAAGTTCCTCACCAGCTGGAAATACTTTCTCTTTCTGTATCTTTCCGTTTTGGAGCCGCCCCAACTTTGTCAGCCTTGGCTGGATTTTTTGCCGCCGGCTTGAAGAACTTCTCTTGCTTCTTTCAGGGATTTTGCGATATCCCCAAGATCAGCAAGAAGTATTCTTCCTGTTCACAGTCTCTTCAGGACGGTTTAGGTCTGTTTGGACCACCCAGCGGCAAAAGTATTGGCTGCGGTCTCAGAGCATTGAGATCGCACGACCATATCGTCGTGATCTTGGCTCCTCCCCCACCAGCATTTTTATATCTTTTCATGTTTTGTCTATCCTATCCCTAATAGGTCAAGATGCTTAGAGTACAATGTACATTACACTGATTTTGACTTGTGATTATCCAGTCTTTTTGATCCACCAAATTTTCTAATGCCTTACCTTGGTCCATCATCATATTTTCTAGTTTTCTATACCTAGATCCTCCTCTTTTTTAATCAGGCCAATTTGTTGGCCACTCTGCTAAGATCAGAAAAACAGTTGTTTTCTACCCTAAATTTCAAATTTGCATACTTGCAAGTTATTTATGCTAACCCAAGTGAATTAGCAAGTTATATAACCCATAGACCCATAGAGTTTTATGCACTAGCAAATGCCTGACCTTAAGTTTTGTTAAAATGTCCATCCTTGTTTCTTAATAGAATGCCATAACTCATACAAAGTGCTCAACAGTCCCACTAAGCAATGTGGTATAACTGCAGATATGCTTTTATTAAGAGTTTGGGATAGCAGCAAATAAATATGATACAGTTGCAAAAAGGAGAGATGCAGTTTTAGATTCCATTAACATAAGTATACCTGTGATTTCTAAATCAGAAGAAATTGTTCTATTTTATTCTGCTTGGTTCAGATTTCATCTCGAATACTACATCCTGTTCTAATTACTACATTTTAAAGATTCAAGGAAATTAAAACATGATTGGTGAAGAGCAACAAGGGTGATTTTTAAGACCAATGAAGAAAAAATGATGGAGTTAGATAGATTAGTCTTGGGAAAAAAAGTCAGGTGGAGGAGTAGCATACATTACTCAAATGTTTTAAAGAATATCATATGGAAGAAGATCAGTACATCTTTTCTCTCCTTGCAGAATATAGAGTAATGGATTTAAATGATAGAAAGCCAGATTTAGACTGAATATTAAGAGGAGAAAAAAAATATCCCCAATAAATATCATAGGACCAAAGATCTATTTTTGGCTACACTCAGTTTTAGTTTTCTTTAAAATTACCTTGAATCATTTGACCTCATCCATCACTTCTAAAGAGTCTATCTTTTTCCTGCTATCAAATTAGAGGTGGGTTGATCCCTGTTTGGCCTGGTTTGGCTGAACCGGTAGTGGTGATTTGGCCTGAGTCGCAGAACTGGCAATGACCCAGGTTCGCCACACCCCTGAACCAGTTCCCTGGTTTCACCTGCCATTGCCAGCATGTTTCCGTGCATGCACTGAACAATTTAAAGTCGACTGTGCATGCACAAGCAAAGAGCGGGGGTGGGGTGCACGCGCACGAACAAAGCGAGTAGCGTGTGCATGCAACGCGAACTTGTACAAACCAGTACAGGAACCCACCCCTGTATCAAATACCTAATGAGGGAAAAATGAAATAGCTGCCTTTTAATTGATAATTTTAGGAATTGTGTCTGGAAACATCTCAATGCCAGCATGATTAGTAAATGGAACTAGATGCATGTTGTAAAGAAACAAGACAGATAACTTTAAAAGGTTAAAAGAAGCTCTGGAACTTAAATCATATATATGTAGAAACCTTATTTGAAATGACCTCCTGATTAATTTATCAACCCAGAAGTGCACCTTCGTCACCCATTGTATCATTTTCTCTGCCAATTATCTAAATATCTTCCCAATATTGACAGCTAAGAATCAGCAATATAATTTATAAATGGCAAAACAATACCTGGAATGTGTTAAATTAAAATATGTTGTCCACTCAGAAATATTATACAGACAGACACACAGACAGACAGACAGATTCTTTGACTTGATATTATTTCTATGTATGAAGGAGTGTGAATATAGGAGGAAAACAATCAGATATATACAACTTTTCACTAGCAACTTGACATGATGTCATCTATGTGTTACAATCCTGATTGGGATTGAGCCTGTAAAGAAACCAATATCCTTGGGTTTTTTTATAGACTTTTTATAACCTTGTTTTTATAGGCTCTACCTTTCATTGTATGCTGGTCATATCCCAGTTTTTCTGTACCATTGTTATTTAGGCAGGTTGCCATGTTGAAGTTCTCTTCCTGCGTTACATTTCCACTTGGGATCTGGATCCAAGGCACTGCTATCGTATTACTTGGTTCACCTCCTGGAGCCCATGTTACGACTGTGCCCGGCATGTGGCTGACTTCTTGTGTGCATATCCTAACCTGACACTGCGCATTTTTGCTGCCCGTTTGTATTTCTGTGAGGAGCGCAATGCTGAGCCCGAAGGGTTGAGACGTCTACACCGTGCAGGTGCTCAGATTGCCATCATGACATTCAAAGGTAAGATATTGCAGAATGATAGCATCTAGAATAATAAATAATTGTGATTGCAAAATATAGCCAACACTGTAAAGCAGACATGTCCAGCCCACAGGCTGTGGACCACATTATGTTAAAATATCTATATCTAAAAACTATAACCAAAACTTTGCAGAATGTAAGTTTAGTACCTCTGTTTTAGAGTTTCAAAACCACTTTCACCAGTATGGAAACCACAATTAGCCCCCACCGGACCTAATAAAACTACCGCAGTCTAATAACAGGATATTGAGGTGGAAATAGTATTGAGAATAGGTAGGGAAAATATCACATGCTTTTTATAATCAGAGTAATAGAAGGGGCCTTGGACGTCTTCTTGTCCACCCCCCCTGCTGAAGCAGGAGACCCTATATTATTCTAGAAAGATGGCTGTCCAATCTTTTCTTAAAATCCTCCAGTGACAGAGTACCCACAAATCCTGGAGGCAAGCTATTCCACTGCTTAATTGTTCTCCATAACAGAAAAATGCTCCTTCAAGCTATGTTGGATCTCTATTTAATGATTTTCCATCCATTACTTCTTGTTCTGTCCTCAGGTGCTTTGAAGAATAGATCTGTCCCCTGTGATAGACTCTCAAATATTGGAAGACTGCTATCATATCAGCCCTAATCCTTCTCTCTATTACACTAGACACACCTGGTTCACACACCTGTTCATCATATAGTCCACTAATCATCTTTGTTGCTTTTCTCTTTTTAGAGTCTCAACTTTTTTTTGTGGTCACCAAAACTGGATGCAGTATTATTCCATATTTGTTCTTACCACTGCAGTATAAGGCACCTCACATGCTCTTGATACTATCTCTTTGTGGATGCAGCCTAGGCCTGCATTTACTCTTTTGGCAGCTGTAGCACATTATCCACTAGGACATCTAGGTCCCTCTCATAGTAACTGTTGTTGAGCGACATTCCATCTATTTTATTCCCATGCTGTTGATTTATTTATTTTTTTGCATAAGTGTAAAACCTTATTTTTCTCATTACTGAATTGCATTTTGTTGGATAAGCCCAGTGTTCAAGTCTCTTAAGATTCTTTTGGATCTTGAGCCTATAATCTAAGGTGTTGGCTATTACCAGAGCTTGGTGTCATTTAAAAAAAATTATGAGTTTCCCTTCTATCCCCTCATCTAGGGGAAGATACTCAAGAGCACTAGGTCTAAGATAGAAAATCGGAATACCCCATGGCATGCTTCTCTCCATGTGAATGTAATTCCACTAAGGATTACATGTTAAGTACAGTTGGTCAGCCAGTTATGAATCCATCTGGCAGTATGCTGTCTATCCCACATTTTTCTGTCTTAACAAGAGGTAGGCTGTGGTCTACCTTGTGAAATGCCTTGATGAAGTGTACTATGTCCAGAGCATTTCACTGGTCAATTAATTTAGTCATTGTCAGAGAATGCAAAAAGGGCTGTCTAGCACTTTTGACAAATACATACTGGTTTCTGGAAATAGCTTTGCTTATTTCTATGTGTTTACAGTTCTGTTGCTTGATTATCTTTTCCAGAATCTTCACAGATATTAAGGTCAGGCTGATTCTTCTGTAGTTTCCTGGATCCATTTCCCCCACTTTTGAAGACTGGAAACATATCAGTTCTTTTCCAGTCCTCTATTAGTTCTGCAGTACTCCAAAATCCTTGACAGATATGTTTCAGTGATTCCAAGATCACATCGATCAACTCCTTCTGTCAACTCCTGGGATGTAATCCATCTGGTTCTGGTGATTTGAATTCATTTAGAGTAGCGAATAAGTCTTTTCTTATTGTTCTCTTGCCTATTTTGATTTATATTCTAATTTGTCTTTTAAAGTATTGCTTTAATTAGATTGGACTGTTTTTTCCTTTTGTTTAAAGATAGATGCAAATAATAAATTAAGCAGGTTTTTTTTTTCTCCCTGCTATGTGTCATCTTTTTAATTTTATTTTTAAGTTTTATTTCAATTTGTCTTCCCCCTCCCCCATATCATACATATTTTATGGACAAAGTGTTGACCGGGTCATATTTTATACATCTCATTTATAATCATAATTTCAGTACATTCTAATCTCCCCACTTTCATTAATATTCATCTCTTTTATATAATCTTTTATCTTTTCCCATTAATTCATTTAAGGTTACAGATCATTACTAAACACCTAATCTTTACAAATTAATCATTTTTACTCATAGTTTTACTATATCAACTTTGATCATATTATTCTGTTTACATATTACTTTATCTTTTCTTATTCAATATTTATACATAGTTAACATCACTATATTCCCTCTATTTCTTTTTTACAGTTTTTCCAGATATTTACCCTGTTTCTTCTTCTCGAAAAAATATCTCACGAATTCCCCTTTCCCAATCATTAATATTTTAAAATTCCCCACAATGTTTAAATTACATTCAAAATTAATAGTATTATCAAATTATCTATTTTCATATCCCCATCTACTGATCTAACTCTTTATAATTTATATTAATATTTACCCTATAATTATATGTGCTCATACACACATTTTTTCCTATCTGAGTTCTGTGGTTGTGGCTTGGTGGTGGTGGGGCCCTGTGACTGAGTGAGCATGACCCTGAATGACACCGAGTTGGCCATGCCCACTCAGTCACGGGACCACCACCACCACCACCAAGCCACACCCACAGAACCGGTAGGGTAAAATGTGAATGTCACCCCTGCCCAATACTATTGCAATGTGCTTCTGGCACACCTTAGCTAACCTATTAGCAAAAAGTTCATCTATTGCCTTTCATTGGATAGTCTGTAACATAGACCTATGGCAGTGTCTTTTCTGTTTCTTTCTATAATACCCAAGTTTTTCATCTTTGTTTTTTTGCATTTCTGTAGAGATTTTTTCCCCAGATAATGCAACTTCACTTCTTTTTCTGTTAGGTCTGTTTCTTTTGAACAGTTTAAAGTCTTCTAGCAATATGTTCCAAACATGGGTTTCATCCCACCAAGTTTCAGTAATGGCAACAATGTCATTCCTGTCCCCGTGTACAAAGATTTCAAGCTGGCCTTGCTTGTTCCTCATACTTTGAGGAACTTTCAAAAGATTAGCACGGGGAGGCAGGTGGGAACAACTTCTAAAAGAGTCAAGTCAGCCAGTGAAGACAGAGTTGCTTTATTTCAAAAGAGATGTTTTATACATACTCCCATGAATTCTCAAAGCAACTCTTCCAAAAGAAAGATTTGCACAGCCTTAGGAGATATCAAACGGAATTTGAATGTTTCATGACTCTTTCTTATCAGACTATTTTTACTGCTGGAACACCTTTGTGGAAAACCGCCAAAAAACCTTCAAAGCCTGGGAAGGACTTCATGAAAACTCTGTGCGTCTTACCAGACAACTCAGGCGTATTCTTTTGGTAAACATTTACTTCTTTCACTTTCCTTCTTCTTTGCTGCTCTGCTCCCACTTGTCATTTCCTGCTTCTCCTTGGTGTAAGAGAATCCCTGCCCTCTATTTGCTCTTCTCTTGCCTTGGTTTCTCATTCAGACCCTTCCCTCCCCTTCCTACATTTCCTTGATGTTGCCAGTAGTTATCTTGTTATCTTGTCTCATATTCTCACAAGTGCTTTTGGGTCACTTATTTCTCCTTGATTCACAGCCTCTTTATGAAATTGATGACCTGCGAGATGCTTTCCAAACCCTTGGACTTTAAATTCCTGCTTGGAAAGAAATGAAGATGAAAAGATGCCAACATTCAACTTTTTCTCCCAGTTCTTTCTTTCCTACCATAAGTATCAAATTGTGAAAAAAGCATTTTAAAGAAAAAAATGGCAAGGTCTTCTGAATGAACTTTTTTTGCATACTGGGACTTGTACTCTCTCCTTCATGGGAAGAAGTCAATCCAATCAAACTGTCCAAGGCATGCGACCACATTACTATTACTATCACAAAGGTCAGCCAAACAAATAGATAATTTAGGAAGATAGCCGTTTGTACTAAACAAAAGGATCTAATTAAATCTCCTAGAATGAGGTGGAGGTCAAATATAAAACTTTTAAAATTGCCAGGGTATTTAGCATCCACAAAAAAGGTGAAATTTGAATCTTGATGCCTTAACACTGCATAGAAACTAATACATTTCACCATATTGTTACTAGTAGAGGCCCACTGTAAATCTGGAGGGCACTGTTGCTTTGACACTGGATTTGCGCTTGGTCTTCATTGTGTCATGATTGTAAGCCAAAACACTCTTGCAAGAAAGTATTTCTCATACTTTGGATTAACAGTGATGGCTAACCTTTTTCTAAAGATGTGCCAAAACTGTGTGTGTGTGCGCGCTATTGTGTACGTGCGTGCCCACCCACCTGCGCATGCGCGAGCGACCCCCACCTGTGTATGCACGAGCAACCCCCCCCCACTGTGCATGTGTCAATGACCCTCGCATGCGGAGGGAATTTCCACCCTCCCCAGGCCCTGGAGGCTTTTCTGAACCCTGGGGAGGGTGAAAACTGCCTCCCCCTGCCCTCCTTAGGCCTCGGGGGGGGGGGGCATTTTCACGCTCTCTAGGCTTCAGAAAAGCCTCCAGAGCCTGGGGAGGGCGAAAAACAAGCCCAAAAGACCAACTGGAAGTTCATTCCCGAACCTCTGGTTGGGGCGTTGGGCCTGTTTTTCACCGTCTCTGGGCTCTGGAGGCTTTCCTGAAACCTGGGAAGGGTGAAAACAGCCTCCCCCAGCCCTCCAGAAGGCTGAAAATCAGTGGCCGGTGCATGCATGCACCCCGGAGGTGAGGGCTGTCGAGGGCTGCCGTGCTGGTAAATATGGCTACACGTGCCACCTGTGGCATGCGTGCCATAGGTTTGCCATCACGGGTATATTCAATGTGTATAATGTGTTAAGTTAGATGTAGATTTTTCCATGCTATTTTTTTCAATAAGAACTAAAAAATAGCCACATTTTTTTCATGTCTTACAACATTTACAATAATGTTATCCAATTGATTAAGCAAACTAATACAAAATCTCTTAACTAAATAAGGACTTTTGACAACAAGGAAGTTATCAATCAGAAAAAGTTTATTTATAATTTTACTATTATGCATTCTATTAATTGTGCTCTGCAAATGCTAGCGAAGTGAGGGAAAGCATTTCAGAGTTATACTGGAACAATTTGAGGGACATCTGTAAAAATTGAGATTATTATGTACAAATATGTGTAATGTAAAATAAATATGTATTGCAATAATGATATTTTTGTGACAATGAGTGTTTATTGATTAGCCCTTGGGCCATATCAAAGTGCAAAGTTCCAGAAACAAATTATTACTAAAATTTGATAAAAACAATATAAAATGGAATTTGATAAAATACGATTTAAAATGGAACTGGAATAAAATACAGTCTAAAATGAAAGTGGAATAGAATACAATATTTTAAGATATAGATAAAATATGATAAAATTATACTTCAGTGTCACCCCTGCAATCTACCCCAATCAGTCCTACATATGCAGATTTCAACAGAACCATTTTGTTTAAGGGCTGTGCTGTGTTAAATGTTATTTTCTGGTTCTGGCCGGACATAAGGTAAGTTGTTTGGATATGGGGATCCCAATGGGCCATTCATTTGGTATATAGACCAAGATACCTGTCTCTCACACCCCACACCCCCTTATACAAGCAATAATCAAGTAAGATGTGAGCCAGGTCTACCTCTGCCGCTCTGCAAATGCAGAGATACTCATTGTAGGGTATAGAATGGGATCTCCCATATCTGACCATTATGTCAAGCTGTTTGGATCTTGCTCATGTAAATATCTGCCTAAGATGTTTTGGCAGCTGTAACTTCAAATAGCTGTCTACTTGAAAAGTATGCTTGTATTTACTCAGCAATTTCAAGATACCCACCTTACTGAGGATAGTTATATCATTTTGTGCTTCTATATCCTTAATTCTTTGGGCAGCTCTTTTTTTTTTTAGTTCTCCTGTAATGCAAGAGACAGGAAGGCCGCAGCTTCTCACAAAATTTGTTAGTTTGCTGATCCAAGAGATTTGTGATTGTAATTTTATTGGCTCTAGTGGACATAATTTGGGGAGTCTGGCAGTCTCCATTTTATTGACTTTGCACCAGTAGTTATATAATCTAATTTATTCTATTCTATTCTATTTATTCTAATCTATTGTTTGGGTGTGCCCTGGGTTGGCACAGTGTAGGCAGGCATTGCTGTTTCTTGGTTCTCTGCCCCTTCAGTTTCTTTGTGTGGATTCTCAGCAAAAAACTTTGATGGTGCTTTGCTTCCAGTTAATTTTGGGGTTCCATTTTTTCAGCCATGCAAGGCCCAAAACTAGTGGCCATTCCATGTCAGGTGCCACTATAAATGTAAGTATTTCTTCGTGGCTCCCAATGTCTATCTGTAGAGGCTCAGTGGCAAAAGAAGCTGGCTCCCCTCCCCCCCCTGCTACCGATCCATCTAGTTGGCAAAAAGCTATGGGGTTTTTCAACTTCCTTACATTAATCCTCAACTTTCTTACTAGGGTTGGGCTGATCAAACAGCGGCTGCACCCTGAGGCCACTAAAGCAGAGATTTTTACCCCCCTCTCCAGTTGGAGGGCAAGTGGCTTAATTGGTTTCCTTACCAGTGGTTCATCCTCTGGGTCGCTTCCGAATGAGTATGCTTTCCTCCTCAAAGAGGGGAGGGGGTGGAGATTCTACAATCTCCCTGCTCCTCAGGGCCGTCTCCTTCCTGCGCTGGCCAGGTTTCATAGGTTTCCCCCCCAATGAACGCTCTGGTCTCCTAGCCGGTATTTGAGAACGGCATTCTGCAGCTCGGTGCCCCTCCTTTCCACACTTGAAACAGGCTGAGGGTTTCGGAGAAGATGCCATTTGCAGATTGAAAGCTTCTTGCTTCCATTGGGGTGGGGATTTCTTCCACACTCACCCCATGGTTCCTGGCCATGTTGATCTCAGCATCTTCAGTAGTGAGATACCACTCATGTAGGTCATTCGGTGCACCTCGGGCCACACAGGCATTGTAGATGTCATCAGTCAAGCCCATCCTTGAACCAGCTTACCAGGATATCCTCTGGCCAGTTCACATGACATGCCAGGTCTCGGAATCCTTCGGTACACTCTGCCACTGGCCGCCAAGGCGCCAAGGTGGCGCAGTGGTTAAATGCAGCACTGCAGGCTGACTGCTAGATCAGCAGTTCAGTGGTTCAAATCTCACCGGCTCAGGGTTGACTCAGCCTTCCATCCTTCCGAGGTGGGTAAAATGAGGACCCGGATTGTTGTTGGGGGCAATATGCTGACTCTGTAAACCGCTTAGAGAGGGCTGAAAGCCCTATGAAGCGGTATATAAAAATCTGCTATTGCTAAATCTAAAAAAAATCTGCTATTGCTATTGCCATCCCTGGTTCATAACTTTAATGTGGTCATGTGCTTTGTGCTCTGCGAGGGGGTCCTCGAAACATCATCGCAGGACCATCATGAAAAGTCCCGCGGTTCTGGCGCATCGGCATCATGTAGGGTCACCATCCATCTGGCAGCGGCTCCTTCCAGGGCTAAGGTAATCATTTGCACTCGGGATCCTTGGGTTGGAAAATCACGCCTGTATTCTTGCATGTAGGTGAGCACGTGTACCAAAGAATCCCAATTTTTTCCGGTTCCTATCAAAGTTCACCCCAAGGGAAGGAGTTTTTCTTTCTAATTGCAGGTTTTGGGGTTGGTTGGGAGTGGGCCCCAATCCACGTGCTAACTAGCGGGGGGGGGGAGTGTTTGCTGGGTCTCCTGCTGCTGCTGCTGCACCTTAACCCAAAGTCCAAATAGCTTTGGAAGAATTCTATAGATTGAAATCCTAAAGGGGAAAACAAATAAAGATGCCTGGGAAACTGAAAAACAGAGATTATAAAAGTCCAGTATAACAGAATGCTACAGAGAAAGAAAAACAAGGGACCTCAGAGAAAAGCAGCATAGTTGCATAAAGAACTCTCCCATAAACTGTGAGACAAAAAGGACAAGTATAAAAAATTGAAAGAGGGGGGAGGAGCCAATGTTGCAACAAGATGGTTGTGTGGTGTCAATGCTCTGAGACCACAGCCAATACTTTTGCCACTGGGTGGTCCCAACGGACCTAAACCATCCCGAAGAGACGGTGAAAAGGAAGATTACGTCTTGCTGATCTCTGGGATATCGCAAAATCCTCGAAAGAAGCAAGAGAAGATCTTCAAGCCGATGACAAAAATTCCAGCCACAAGGCTGACAAAGTCGGGGCGGCCCAAACGGAAGGATATGGAAAGAGAAAGTGTTTTCATCTGATGAGGATTTTTTATTGTTTTAAAAAATAGTCTGCCTATAAAAACTCAAAAACCAATTTAAATTACAGAATAGAAGAACCAAGCGGCAGAATTGAATTTGGAATGGTTTTGGACAGTGGTTATCTTACTTTTAAATGTTATTTACATGGATGGAGCCTTTTGAAATGGATGGACTAAGTTTGCTTCTTCTCTCTTTGTCACTCTCTATAATTCACAGATTAAAGTTTTCCTCTTTATCCTTGTGGCTATTTACAAAAAGAAACTCCTTAAGAGTGTTTAGGCTCTTAAAGTAGTAGAATACTCTTTGAATATTCAAACGGAATGTTTCTTCTTTTCTTTTCTTTCACAGATTGCTGACTTGGCGCCCAAGGCTTTGTTTTGGCTACACACTGATGGACACACAGATGTCCCTTTGAAATTTGATCAGAGAGGAGAAATCTTTTAAGCTAGGGTTGCTGTGTTGTGAAGAATGACACAATACCCAGAAAAAATAGAGGTCTTGACTTTGCAAGATATACTTTCAGAACTACAGAAATTATTAAATAAAAAAGAGAAACAATTGGAATACTTAGAGCACATAACAAGAAAATATGATGAAAAAAATTGAAAATGTTCATCAAATGCAAAATGGGATGATTGAAACTCAAAACACCGAAGTGGAAAATAAATATAAAGAGACCAAACCTGCTGATATCTATGGTAATTGGTTTGTTCCTGAAAATGGAAAGAATGGAATACAGAAAGAGGAATTAAATGGAGAGGAAATCTACTTCAAGGGCCAAGATATAGAAGAAGATAAAATTATGGACTTAAGGAAAAAATTCAACTAGCAAAAGTTTTGATAACACTGCTGACAATCAAAGACAAACCGAACAAGGAAACAGAAAGAGGGCATCAAGATTATATGAGAGATCTTATAAGCAAGGAGTTGCTAAGAGAAGTCCATACAAAGCTGATCAAGAAGATGACTAGAGGATTGATACCACAAATGGCAGAAGATATGAGATTGTTTTGTTATTGGAAAGATACAGGTTGATAGATGGAAGAATATAACAAAACCAGTTAAATCTAGTGAAACTTAGTAATAATGGATATAATTAAATAAATAATTGATAATGATAATAATGTATACAATGTATTGTGTTATGATAAGTAATAATTGGATAAGAATACTAAATGGTTCTCATGAAAGGAGGATTAGAAATCCTTTTGGATTATATACAAAGGTTAATAAAAAAGAACTAAATTAGATATAGTTAAGCTTTGATTATTAGGGGGTAAAATGTTATGATACAGGATATAGTCAAATAAAGGCGGGATAATGATGACAACCTATATATATATGTGTGTATGTTGTGGCCCAGCAGGAGCTGTTGGAGCTGCAAACAGACTCCGCCAGCGAGGGGCCTTATGAGTCGACTCTGGAGGAGGTGGAGGACCCTGTACAGGATTCAGACTCCAAGCAGGGTGCAGAGAGGCTGGTTGGCCACCAGGAGGCACCTAAGGCATGGAGCAGCGGTGAAAGCAGAAGGGAGTGTGCTCCTGATGTCATGCCTTGGAGTAGTGATGAGGAGACAAGGGAGGTGGTCCTGGATGCCTGGCAACACCGGGCAGATCGACAGAGAGAACAGCTACGCAGTTACAAAACATAGTTGGACCCAGGTGGTTGCAATTAGGCTCCTCTCAAGATTGTATTTAAGGAGAGACTCTGGGAGGAGTCTGATTTGCAGGATTCAACTTCATTCTAAACTCTGGAGAAGCTGTTATCTGTCTCTGTCGAAGTCTGAGTTGCTGCCAAGATTCTTATCTGTTTGTTATGCTTGGGCTTTCAGCCACCGAGATTTATGTTTCCTGCTAATAAAGTACTGTGAAATTCTACTTAAGCTTGTCATGGCATTCGTTACTGGACGGAGGAGGGGGTCAGAACATATATGTATGGGTACAATATAAGGAAACTGGTTTCATCTGCAGTCTTTTGGGGGGAAATTGTTATTTTTTGGTGTTTTCCTGGCACTGTCATAGTTTGTGTGTGTGGGTTTGTAATGTCCCGCAGTTATCTAAACATAAATAATGATCAAGTACTAATAATATTTCCTTATACATTTTATTGACCTTTCCTTACATAATTGGTGTTTTCTTTCATATTTTTAGATTTCTAATTGCTGTTTCTGTTAGTTAGCAATTGATAAAACAAATCCCACATAAAAAAGTATTGGAAGCCTTCTTGATTTTAATTGTTAATTTATTCATTCCTGCACATTCTAATATTTATTCATTTTCATATCTTTGTTTTTTCCACTGTTGTGCAAAGACAATTCCAACAGCTGTTACCATGTGTAAAATTAAATATGTATTTATTACCTTTGAAATACAAGTAAGTAGTAACCTACTTTCCTTCTGTAAGTAGCTCTTTTATTGTTTTGTGTACTTATTTTAATCTTATTTAAGTAGTAAGTGCACAAAATAATAAATTACCTTTTTTATATCTTCTTTTTGTAGATCATCCACTGGGGCAAAGAATTTAGTGACATCGTCTTGGCCACTCCCATCCAGTCACGTGACCGGCAAGCCACTCCCACCCAGTCACATGGCTGGCAAGCCACTCCCACAAAGGAGGCCACACCCACAGAGTAGGTTCCAAAATTTTTTGAAAGCCACCACTGCATAAGGGTAACATGTATAAATATCTGAGTTAAAATACTATGGCAGAAGATATGAGTTTGTTTTGTTATTGGAAAGATACAGGTTGATAGATGGAAGAATATAATTTAAAACTAGCTAAACTTAGTGAAACTTAGTAATAATAGATATAATTAAACAAATGATCGATAATGATAATAATGTATACAATGTGTAGTGTTATGATAAGTAATAATTGGATATGAATATTGAATGGTACCCATAATAGGAAAATTAGAAATCCTTTTGGATTATATATAAAAGTTAACAAAAAAGAATTAAATTAGATACAGTTAAGCTTTGATTATTAGGGGGTAAAATGTTATGATACAGGATATAGTCAAATAAAGGAGGGATAATGATGACAAGCTATATACATATATATGAGTATAATATAAGGAAACTAGATGAAAATTGCTAACAGCGATTTGGAAATGAGGATTAAAAAAGTCTGTTATTAAATATTATGCTAGGACAGTACATAAGGATTCGGTGTTATTGGAGGATTTTAGAAATATTAAATGAAATGCCAGTATGTGGTTATGTATTAAATTTTGGTATATTTTATGATGGACATTTAAATAATTATAGTCAAATATAAATGGAGGTACAAGGATAACATGTATAAATATTTGAGTTGAAATACTTGAGTTAATATGAATTATGTTTGATGACTGTGGAAGAGATGCACAAAAACCTTTTGTAACCAACTGATACACTTTCTACAGTATGTAAGGAAGGAAGATTTTATGTGTTGTATTTGTTTTGGGGAAAAAATTAATTTAAAAAATTGAAAGAGGGGCACATAACTAAAACAGGACACCAGGAAACCCAAGGCTCAGAGCGAACTAAGTAAAAGCTCTTAAACATGTTTAAGAATGAAAAATATTTTATCAGAAGTCTGACTTAATATTGAGAAAAGGCATATATGGTGCCTCTTTTAACTATTTAAACGGACGGAGGACACGTGTGTTGGTGCCACAGGCGTCTCACCTGGGGATGTAAAAGGTGCGGGTACTTTTGTGTTCTAAGCATCCCGTGTTGTTCTTTTATTGCTTCTGTATGATTTTCAGGAAATTTCTTGCGATGTTGACTAGAATCTGCCCTCCAAGGCCCTTTTCAATCCTGCGTGTGTGTATATATATATGGATTTGGCGTTTCCCCACTTTTAGTCCCCACTTTGACAGCTTCGTTCAAACCCCGCCTGCTTCCCGCTGTTCCTGGGAGCGGCGGTCTGGTAGCAGGGCCATTCCTGCCTGCCTGCCTTCCTCCCTTCGTGAATCCTTGTCCGCAGAAATCCAACAAGGAAAGCCTATTCCTATATCAGCTGCGTCTCCTGAACTGCCAGCCGCCGTAGCGGAGAGAGCTCGCGCCGCCTCACGCGCTTCTGCGCCGCCTGCGGCCGAAACCCAGGCCCGAAATCCAGCGGCGACAGGAGCCGACCCCGAGCACCCGACCCCCCCCCCCGTCGCCATGGCAACTGCAAACCTCGCTAGCCGAGGGCTCGGGGCGAAGGCGAGTCACGTGCTCCGGAAGAACCGCCTTCTGGCGCCCCCTTTGGCAGGAAGTGGGTAGACGAGGAGAAGGAGGAGGAGAGGAGGAGGAGGGGGGAGCCTGAACCAAGGAAATTAAACACACGGCGGCGGAGGGGCCGCTTTATATCGCGAGGCGGCTTCGGCTCCGGGAAAGGCGACCTGCCGAGGGGGCGCAGTGGCAGCCCTTCGGGCCCCTCCCCTCCCCCCTCCCGGGCTTCTTCGCCGGATCCCGGCTCCGCCCCGCCCTCCCGTGGCTGGGAGGGCTGGCCTGGGTCGTTGGCGCGCCCCCTTCGGGGTAGACTCTAGGCCTAGCTGGAAGCAGAGGTAAGGAAGCGGTGCCCGGCCCAGGACTCACACCTGCGGGCCACTTTCCCTCCTGCGGCCGCTGTGGTTCCCGCCCCTCCTTCCGCCCCGCGCACTTCCGCACCGTTAATGTTGTTGGTGGGCTGCTGCCTGTGGGTGAGGTCTGCTTTCCTCCCAGGCGCCTCTCGATGGTCCCCGCGATGAGCAGCGGTGTCCCGGGCCAGTCGTTTACTCTGCCTCGCTCCGCTCGCATCTGGCTCCTTTGATAGCTGCACTTGAAACACGTGTTTCCCGCGTTAACATTTTACCTGCACGGTCCCCGAAGGGCCTCCTTGTACACAAGCGTCTGCGGCGCTTTTGGCAGCACGAAGGCTTCAGCAGCACCCTGTCCGGTCCTTCTCTGCCCACCTGCTCCCTGTCGTCTATTAAAAGAATTCTATTGGAACCTGGAAAGCGCCTGACCGGCTTCTGTAGACTATGGCTCATTTAGCTTCTTATTGATTAAAAGCATCAAAATACAAGGGAGGTAACTCCGGAGCTGGCTAACAAACTTCCAAAATGTACATTGACTCCACTCAGAAATTCAGCATTTTATTGGGGATAGATAAATGGCAGATAAAAGGTATCAAGAAATGCATCAGACTAAAAATAAAAATTAAAACATAACTTGCCTCTGGTATCTAGACATCCGACTTAGAACTAAGAAGAAATTTTCTGATAGAACAATTAATCAGTGGAACAACTTGTCTTCCCTGGAGGTCCCTGCTTGAGCAGAGGGTTGGGCTAAAAGACTCCCAAAGTCCTTTCCAGCTCTGTTCTGCTACCTGTTCTTTCCTTAGGATTTGTCCTAATTAAAACAAGTTCTATTTTTTTCCTCTTGGAGAAAGAAACATTCACTCATTGAAAACCTAAACTGCAAATTGTGTCAGAACATTGTACTCGCCCTTTTAAGGAGAATGAAAATGCAAGCAGTTGAAGATTGATTCAGAAGGCATGGGGGAATTATGTTATTTCTTTCAAAATTTCTTCCCCTGCTTCTAGCAACATAATTTCTGGTATTAAAGAGGGTCAGTGCCTTTATTATAAGTTTCAGCAGAGAAAATAGGATGAATACAGTTGCCTTAAGAAAATGTTCTCCAAAATTATAGCCATTAGTGCTGTTTGCTTGCAGGAATGACTTAATGTCTGGCAGAGTACATGGGCTAATTTTGCAATAGTTTTGAAATTGTTAACTTTACGTTGACATGAGTCAGTGCAGAGAGCACAGTCCCTATAACTGTTTTTAGCTGTGCTTGAAAGTTTGCTCTTTTTTTCCAGGGTTAGGGGGTTAGAATGTTCAGGTGTGGGGGGGGGGGAAGAGAGACAAAAGGAAAAAGTAGGAAGCATACATTTTTAAAACAAAAGTTGATGGGAGAGATCCACCCCCTCACTCACTCACTGCTTTGTGGGGTACCACAGGGCTCGGCACTCTCTCCCCTCCTGTTCAACATTTATATGAAGCCACTGGGTGAGATAATCCGTCACCATGGACTGAGGTATCACGAATATGCTGGTGATACTCAGCTGTATGTCTCAGCCCATGATGAGTTAAGTGATGCCGTGTCCTCCCTCTCACAGTGCCTGGAGGCTGTTAGGCGTTGGCTGGGGAGCAACAGGTTGAAACTAAACCCTGGCAACACTGAGTGGCTCTGAGTTTGGGGTTCGTTGGCTCATGGAGAATTGCCATCTTTGGTCTTGGGTGGGGTGACACTACCCCAAACAGACCCTGTGCATAATCTGGGGGGTCTCCTGGACTCACGATTCCTGCTTGAAGAGCAAGTGATGGTCACGGCCAGGAGGGCCTTTGCGCAACTGCGAATTGTGCGCCAGTTAAGCCCTTTCCTGGACCGGCAATCCCTACTCACAGTCACTCATATCTTACTTTACTTCCCATCTTGACTATTGCAACAAGCTTTACATGGGACTGCCCTTGAAGAGTATCCAGAAGCTCCAGTTGTTGCAAAAGGCAGCAGTCAGTACAGTTTTCTGCATACACCAATGTGCACGTGCATCACCTCTTCTGCGTGAGCTGCATTGGTTGCTGATTTGCTTCTGGGGGCAATTCAAGGTATTGGTTGTCACCTTTAAAACCCTTCATGGCTTGGGACCATGCTATCTGAGGGACCGTCTCTTGCCAATCATATCTACCCGACCCATCAGAGCGAGGAGGTAGGGAATGTTGCTGGTCCCATCCCCCAGAAAGATACACCTGGTGGGACCCAGAAGAAGGGCCTTCCCCATGGTGGCTCTCTCTGGAACATCATTCCCCCAGAGATTAGAATGATCACCACTCTAATACTGCTCCGGAAGGCGCTGAAGACCTGGCCCTGCCAGCGGTTCTGGGGAACCCAGGGTGGGATGGGCCCCATTATATGGCTTGTGTGATCGGCTGTCGCTGGGGTGGGAGGTGGGTGATTTTATTACATTGATTTATTTGATTTTTTATTAGTTTTTACTTTTTTAGATGTGATTTTTTTAATATATATTTTTATTTATTTACAAACACAAAATACACACACAGAGAACTTAGACGTAAACTACATTTACACAATACAATATGAACAGGAACTTCCTGTTCTTTCTAGTAGCAATTACAAATCAATACAATTCTCTTTATGTTATTTCTCCTTCTAGTATATTTCATTTGCATTTCATCATTTTTAACCCTCTTATTTTACTCATCTATCTGCTATATTGGGTGATTACCTCTAGTAAATTTAAACTCTCCTGAATGCGTATGTATGTATGTATGTATGTATGTATGTATGTATATGTTAATTCTCCTTATCTACTATTTTTGGGCTTTATTGATTTCCTTCATTGATCCTTGTTTCTTTCCTCCATCCACCTATAACATTTATCCCATATCTGGTAATATTCTCTTCTTTTCTCTGGATTTATTTTGTTAATTTGTCCATTTTGGCACAGTCCTAACCTTTCTTATTATTTCATCTTTGCTTGGTATAAATTTATTTTTCCATTTCTGAGCGAAGGCAATCCTCACTGCTGTAATTATGTGTAAAATTAAATACTGGATTTCTTTTTTATATTTCGCAGTCAATATTCCTAGTAGAAAAACTTCTGGTTTCCAATCTATTTTGACTCCAATTTTTAATTCTTTTCCAATACTTTTTAGCCTCCTCACAAGTCCACCATAAGTGGTAATATATTCTGTGTATTGATTCACATTTCCAACATTTTGGGGAGGTATTTGCTGAGATTTTTGCTAACCTTACTGGTGCCAGGTGCCATCTGTAAAGCATTTTGTACTGGTTTTCCCTGTATGCAACTGATAGTGTCATTTTTGAATTTATCCCCCCCAAATTTTCCCATTTATCTAATTCAATATTGTAGCCAAAGTTCTGTGCCCATTTTACCATTTGTTCTTTCACAATTTCTTCGTCCATTTCATACTCCAGGAGAAATTTATATATTCTCCCTATCATCTTTCTTTCTGAACTTTGGATTATTTTATCCAATTCGTGTGGTTCCATTTCGATGCCATATAATTTAGTATTTTTATTGTGTTTAGTTTTGATTTGCAAGTAGGTTATCCAGTCAACTTTCATGTTTTGTTCTACCAATTCTTCAATTGTTTTTAAATTTCCCTGGCCATTAATTAAATCTCTGTATCTTAACATTTTATTCATATCTGTAAAATTTGGGTGCATTCTCCTTTCTCTCGGGGATAGCCAATTCGGGATTTTCACATAGTAGTTTTTAAAAATTTTGAGCAAGTTTTGCAATAATGCATTTCTAATTAGATGTTTTTGAAAGTACTTGTGCATTTTATTTTTATCCTCCCATAGGAACGTATGCCAACCTGCTTGCAGATCATGACCTTCTAAAGTTAAGATTCTTTTATTCTTTAGCTCTATCCAATCCTTCACCCATGTTGTTATCGCTAATGTGTATAACTCCCAATTTGGTAATGCTAAGCCTCCTCTCTCCTTGCTGTCTTGCATTGACTTTAGTTTAATCCTCGCTTTTCGCCCTTGCCAGATGAACCTAGCGGTTATTTTGTTTAATTCCAGAAAGAAAGTTTTACCTGTGCGGCTTGCAACAAAAATAAAATTCTTGGTAAAATATTCATTTTAACTGTGGCTATACGTCCCATTAGTAATTGCTGAATATTTTTCCAGCTTTCTAAATCTTTCTTTATTCGTGTCACTAGTTTACTATAATTGTTGCCTTTAATTGAAGAACATTTTGCCGACATACAGATCCCCAAGTATTTCACTTTCTTAGTTATTTGCTTAGTTATTTCTTAGTTATTTGCATTTTAGTTACTAATTCCAATTCCTCTTCCTGCTTTTTTTGCATATTCTTAAATTATCATTTTTGTTTTGTTTTTATTAATTTTTAATCCTGCCACTTTGCCATATTCTTCTAATTTTGAATTAATTTCAGACTGGATTCTAGTGGATCCTCTAAAACAAATACTAAGGCATAGGCTTGGGTCTTATATTCTTAAATCTTAAACTTTTTATTCCCTGGTCCTTCCTAATTTCATTTAATAATATTTCCAGAGGTAGTATAAACAGCAAAGGAGAGAGGGGGCATCCCTGTCTAACTCTTTTTTTTAATTTCGATCTTCTCTGTTAGTTCTCTGTTCATCAGAACTTTGGCTGTCTGGGTGTTATAAAGTTTTTCTATCATTTTTGTAAATTTTTCTCCGAATTTCATACTATCTAGTTGTGTTGTTATAAATTTCCAAATTGCGTTGTCGAATTCTTTTTGTGCGCCAAGAAAAACCAGTACCAATTGCTTTTCTGGATGTGCCTCATAATATTCTATCTAGGATGACTCTTGTATTATTTTTAATGTGTCTGTGGGGTAAAAATCCATTTTGGTCTGGGTGTATTCGTTCATTTAAAACTTGTTTAATTCTTCCTGCCATAATCGCTGTAATATTTTATAATCTGAATTCAATAGTGAAATTGGTCTGTAATTTGGATTTCTTGTAGGTTGGCTTCTTCTTTCGGGATTAGTGATATTATTGCTTCCATCCATGATTCAGGCATCTTGGCTTTTCCTAAGAATTCATTAAACATTTCCACTCCTAGTTCTTCCAGTATTATTTTATTATATTTGTATAACTCCACCGGGATTCCATCTGGTCCTGGGGTTTTATTATTTTTCTGGTTTTTCAGGACTAATTCCACTTCGGCTAACCGTGATTGGCCTGTTTATTGCCTCCCTTTGTTCTTTCGAGTTTGGGATTATCTTTTCTGGCTTTAAATATTCTTTTATCTTCGTTTCCTCCATACTATCTTGCGTGTATGGTTTTGCAAAGTATTTTTGAATAATATGCTTCTTTTCTTCCGATTTATGTTGAATATTTCCCTCGTCATCTTTTAATTGGTATATCATCTTTTTTTCTCTTTCATTTTTCAATCTGTATGCCAGCCATCGTCCAGGTTTGTTGGCTTGTTCAAAGTAATTTTGTTTGGCTGCTTTAATTTTCTGTGCTAATTTTTTTTGAGTTATTAAGTTGATACATTCTTGTTGCTCTTTTTGTTTTCTGATGTTTCTTGCAATGTAGGCGATCGTGAAGCCTCTTATGTATGCTTTCCTGGTGTCCTAGAGATTTTGAATTCAGGTGTCTTCTTTTTTATTTATTCTAAAAAATTCTAATTCTTTCTCCAGCATTTGAGTGTATTCTATTTCGTCTATGATCTTTTTCTTCTTTTTTAGCCTTTCCATCTTAATTTTATTGGGTTATGATCGGCCCACTCGTTTGCTTCAATTTTGTTTGTTTGTTTGTTTGTTCAATAAATTTATAGGCTGCCCAGTCCTGAAGGACTCCGAAGGAAATTTTGATTTCCTCTAATTGATTACATCGTCCAGATGATATCCAGGCCATGTCAATTCTCACTAAGGACTGGTGGGTGTTCGAACAAAAGATATATTGCTTTCATGTTTGTGCCTTTCTTTTTTATATGTTGTTTATTTTTTATATTGTTTATATTCCATTGCCTTCTCAAAAAAGGATTTAGGTAATGTATTTTTTTTTGCCTTATTATTTCTTTTACTTTCATAGTCCATCTTTTTGTTCACTATTGCGTTATAATCCCCAATTAAGCAAATATTCTAATTCATTTATTTTGTTGTGTAATTTCCTATAGAATTCCTCTTGTTTCTGATTTGGTGTACATAAATAATATCGGTTTTTCTGTTTTCTCTAATTCAATCATTAGAATCCTGCCTTCATCAGAGTAGACTTCTTTGGAGTTTATGTTTTCCTTTATAAAGGTTGCTATCCCTCTTTTTTTTATCTGCCAGTGCTGTATATAGTTTCCCTAATTTTTTTGTTTTCCAGGAAATTAATATGTTCCCTTTTAATGTGCACTTCCTGTATGCAGGTTATTTCTGCCTTCAGTTTCCTAAGTTTGTTAAACATCTACGCTCTTTTTTTGGGTGCATTTACTCCATTCAAGTTTACCGAGATGATTGTTATTTCCTGGTCCGTCTTTAGATGGGGTGTTATTACTTCTGGTTTGTATCTGATTATTCCCTCTCACGCCTTCCCTTTCTGCTCTCTCTCTCTCTTGCTTCTGTTCTTTCCTGTTTCTTCCTTTGTCTTCTGCTGTTTCTTCTTCTTGACTTCTGCTTTCTAGGTTCTCTTTACTTCCTTGTTCTTTTTCCCTTGTGAAGTATTTTTAGTAAAATTCCTGCCCTTCTTCTATATTCTCTATTTTATATCTTTTTCCTTGCCAAGAGACCAATATCCCTTCTGGTACCATCCATCTGTACATTCTTCTGTTTTTATTTAACTGGTTAGTTAAAAATTAATATTGTCTACGTTGTTCCCGGACTCTCCGTTGTATCTGTTTAAGAGTAATCAACTCTTTTCCCTTGAATGTTTTTGTCCCTTCTCTGGTTTTTTGTACACTTCATCTCTAGTTGTTTTTTTGGCAAATCTTACATGCGCTTCCCTTGGTAGCCTATGTCTTCTGGCATAATTGGTGTGCACACGGTAAGCCTCATCTATGTCTTCTCTCAACTCTTGTTCCTTTCTCTGTAAAATTTCAGCAAAGATTTTGATCATTTTTCCTTTCAGGTATTCCTCTTTTTCTTCAACTATGTTTTGGAATCTTAGATAAAATGAAGCTCTTTTATTTTCAAGTTGGATTATTGATACCTCTAACTCTATTGACTTGTGCATATTTCAATTCCATTTTTTCTATCTTCTGATTTGTTTGTTCTATTTTTGTTTCGCTGTTCTGGATTTTCTGTTCATTGATTGTTAAGGCATTCTGTATCTTTTCAATTTTGTCATCCATGTTTTTTGATATTTCCTTTCAATTCTCCCATTTCGTTTTTAATTTCTTTATAGTTCCTCCTTGTCTCTTCATGATTTGTAGCTATCGCTTCTTGGGTTTTCGTCATTGTCTCTTGTATCATTTAGAGCATCAATTGCATACTCTGCATTGTTTATGCTGGTCCTGTTGTTCCTGGTACTGCTTCGCCTTTCTGCAGCCCCAATGCACTCTCTATTGATCTTTGGTTTGAGGGTGAGGATGTTGGTGAAGCAGGGTTAGATGCTGTTTTTTTCATTGTCTTCACTAAATTAGTGTTAGTTGCCATCTTTATCCCTCTATTTATCCTCACCCACAATTTAATACAGGTTCTACTTTATTTCTACTTTATCACAAATATCAGTGGTTATATATCTCAATATTTAACAATAATTAACCTTCCTTAATATCACGTTTCAATATCTAGACCAGTGGTCCCCAACCCCCGGTCCGCGGACCGGTGCCGGGCCGTGGAGTACCTGGCACCGGGCCGCGCAGCGGCCGGGAACCATGATCGCTGCAGCGGCCGGGGGCCATGATCCCTGCTGCCTCTTCACCCACACGCGCAGCCTGAGATCAACCCCGGGACTCGAACCCGAGAGCCGCCTCTCCGGTCCAAACCCCACTCCCACCCCGGCCGCCCGCCCAGCCGCCTTGGTAGCCCGTGGAGACGGAGCGCGTTCGGTTCGCCGCTACCTGGGGGCGCCGTCCCCATGACGTCACCGCGGAGTCCTCGCCTCCTTCCCTGGCGAGGCTTTCTCCCCGCCAGCCAATCAGAGGCCAGTCCCCGGGCAAGCGGGGACAAGTTGCTGGCCGGTCAAAGCAGAAGCGGGAGATTGGAGGGGGGGAGAGAGAGCGAGAGAGCGAGCGCTGGGCGGGTGGCAGCGCATTCCACAGCGGACTAGGCGCGCCGCGGGCTGCCAACCCCCCCTCCCACACGTACACACACTGCCTCTCTGGCAATTGGCTGCCCAGGAAGAGAGTGGGGAGCTTTCACAGATAGGAACGTGATGGGGTTTGTTTTCTTCCCCCACTCCTGAGCCCTTTTTTTTTTTTGCTTGCCTTCTGGGGTCTCCGCAGTGGAGCAGCCGAGGTCAGATGGGGAGGCAGAGAGAGAGAGAGAGATGGGCGGGTGGCAGCTGTCTGTGAAACATCTTCCCCTCCCCACCTCCTGGGCAGCCAATTGCCAGAGAGGCACGGTGGGGGTGGTGGGGGTGGTGGGGTTGGAAGGAAATAAAAAAAGAAGTTGCCCTTTCATTTTGCAATCTCTCTCTACGACCTTGTTTCATTCCCTTCCCTTTTGTTTCGTCCTCATTTCTCAATCTCAGCAACTTTAAACTTTTGGACTTCAACTCCCCAAATTGCCCAGCCAGCTAGAATAAATAGATAGATGGTGGATAGGTGATTGATAGATAGAGAGGGATGGATGGATGGATGGATAAATAGATAAATAGATAGATAGATGATAGATAGATAGAGGATATATACACATACACGCATACACACATACATACACAGAGAGAGACAGAGACAGAGACAGAGACAGACATGGATGGATAGATATCACAGAAGTGAGTACACCCCCTCACATTTTATCAATATTTAAGTATATCTTGCAGCAGTTTAGACATTAATGGCTGGGGGCCATGATCGCTGCAGAACAACGCCCCTCCACCCCTGCGCGCGCTCAGCGGGCCACGGTAAAATTATCAAAGGCTGACTGGTCCGCGGCGATAAAAAGGTTGGGGACCACTGATCTAGACAATCCTATATATTATTCTATTTTTAATCCTTAACTATTATATATCACAGAATTATATATCACACTATTATCTTATGCAAATAAATATCTCTCAGCTATGTCAGTTATACAGATACTCAGTTCTAATAATTAGTTTCTCTATGTATTTCCTTAATCCATTTTATGTCACAGCTGATTCCTCTTGTGTAAGCCTTTGCAGCTCAAATTTATAATCCACTAGATGTCGCCCTCTCCTCAGTATCACTGTTCGTTCCATCAATCACAGTCAGTAATCACAGCAGACCCTGAGGCAAAGACAAAACAAGGGGGTGGGTGGGTAAAAACTCTCCAACCGTTCCAAAACAGCTCTCCCTCTACTGTCCCTTATCCAGTTTCAACTCCTGAGGAGAGTAAGTACTGTATATTTGTAGAATACCCCCCCCCCCCAAAAAAAAACCTTGAGCTCTTCGTTACCTGGATTTATTGTTCATGATTGAAATTCTGTTCAAAGTTCAGCTATTCTTTGGAAAGAAAAAAGAGTAGAAAAGAGAGCAGAAAGGAGAAGGGGGAAAAAAACCAGCCCGACTATTATATGATCCTTTGTGTGCTTTCCAGGTCTTCTCAACAGCAACAACAATATACCCCACTCCCATTGTCAATGCTGGCTTTTGGTTCATTCTCCTCCCTCTCCTATGAGGTTTCCCACTGCGACCACTTCCGTTCTATTATTCACGCTGCCACTTTCAGCTCTTGTCTCAACTCTCACTGCTTTTCGGCAAAAATCTGGACTGCAAAAACAGTCTTCACCACAGAGCCTTTTTCTTTCCAGCTCAATCGCTCCACCAATTTCACGTTGTCCTCCTTTTTTGGGGGTTGTCAACGATAACAAATGCCTCGATTTCAACTGCTTTCTCTATTTGCTTCCCTCTTATGCGGTTGCCATCACTCCAGTCCTGTCCAAGTGACAGGATAGATCCTTGTCCATTTAGTGGGTTTCTCATATCCACTGGGGAGTTTGCCTTACCACCCTAGTGTCTTCAGAGTTTCCCCCTGAATCTGCCAATCCCTTCAGGATCCGCAGCACTCAAAAATGAGCCCAAACCAAGAAGTTTGAGTTAGATGTTACGGGAGCAACCGTTCCTCAACCCTAGCACAATGATGTCACCGCCGGAAACCTAGATGTGATTTTTTTATAATCTGTAAGCCGCCTTGAGTCTCCATGGGCAAATAGATGGCAATATAAATGTAATGATAAGTAAATAAATAAGTAAGATAAAAAAGCATTAAAGGGTGAACTAGTATTGTCACTGCATTGTGCATAAAGTGCTAGGAAAGAACATTCTAACATCACTTTATTGCTGAATTGCAGTCTGAAACCCAGGGCAACATGTAGGCTCCAAAAACTTTAGTATGATTCCTAGAGATCTCCAAAAGTTGTTACTAAAGCTAAAGATTTTAAATTAAATTAGCTGTAATGTGGCATCATAAGGTATAATAAAAATATTAAAAAATTAGAAGGAAAATTAGAATTCTTTATTGGCTAAGTGTGATTAGACATGCAAGAACTTTGTCTCCGATGCATAAGCTCTCTGTACATAAAACAATAGTGATAGATTATTGTTGTGACTCAGCAGCAGTCTTCTGTGAGTCTTTTCGGAATGCAAGATTAACGATGCAGCTAGGGCTCGTTAGTGGGGTTTTGGAGATAAAAGGACGGATGATGCCACGCCCTAGTCGCAGGAGTCAACGTTCCTTCGTGCGTTCCTTGGTTCATACAACATTGCTTGATACACTTGGATAAGTGCTTTGTGTTTCCTGTAACCCTGATTCAAGAACATACACTTGGAGAAGTGCTTTGATTTCTGTAACCCTGATTCTTAGAGACTTTGGAAGAAGTGTTTTGCTTTCGTTTTGTTCAACTTGAGTTGCCGTAAGAAAGATTTGTTTTCATTCCGTTATCTGGTTATAGACTGTATTTATGTTATTTTTGGGCTCGAAGCCAGTCTGAGCCGAGAACTGATAAAGAAAGTTCCTTTTAAGTTTGTCTGCTCGCCGTTTGTTAACGAGCCATGAAGGGGGGACAGAACAGATTGACTCCTGCCTGACAAGCCTTAATCTCAGTAATTATGGAGCAGTTAATGGCTGAAAATAGATTAATAGCAAAACAAATCGCAATGTTGTCGGATCAAATTGCGCAGTTGCAGAGAGCTGCAAACTGCCCCCCTTCACACAAATGACCTGTGTGAAGCAAAAACAATTTGAGTATAGGATTTAAGGCTGCGTCCCCTCCCCCAGGTTTGTTTGGATTGTCTGCATGGAATTTTGCTATAAGGCAATCAGCCTGGATATTTCTACTCTTTACCCAAGATGCCTCTGATAATGGGTAGCCCTTCCATTTGATTAAGTATTGGAGTTGTCTCCTGTGCCACCTCGAATCAAGGATTTGTTGCACCTCATAATGGATTTGGCCCCCTATGACCACAAGGCCTGGGGGCTCTCGGGGTAGTGGACTCAGGGTTGATCCGACCACAGGTTTTAAAAGGCTACTATGGAATACCGGGTGTATCTTTCCTAGCAGTCGGGGCAGTTTCAATAGCACTGTGACTGGGTTGATGATCTTCACTATGGAGAATGGCCCCATAAACTTTGGTCCCAGTTTCTTGCTAGGGAGTTTTAACCTGAAATATTTTGTGGCGAGGTTGACCTTCTCTCCCACCCGGAATGGCCGTTGCGGAGCCCGGTGTTTGTCTGCCTGTTTCTTATAGGTTTGCGCTGCTTTAGCCAGTGTCTTTTTTGACATTCTTCCAAGTTGCTTTCAGCATTGATACCCCATCAATCAAGCTGACTGAGGAGGGGGGGATCCCTTGGATACTCGGGCATAACTTTGAACGCTGTTAGTCCCATGCTACTGTGAACCCCATTATTGTACGCAACCTCAGCAAAAGACAGGAGGTCTGCCCAATTGGACTGCTGATAGCTCACGTAGCACCTCAGTACTGCTCTACCATGGTGTTCAGTTTTTCTGCCCCTCCATTGGTACTTGGGTGATCCAATGAAGTGCAGGCACTCCCTCCAGAACTTAGCCATGAACTGGATCCCCCTGTCTGAGATAATTCTTCAAGGTACTCCATGTAGATGTGCTTCAGGAACAGTTTGGCCAGCTTGTGAGCTGAGGGTAGTCTGCTACAGGGTATGAAGTGCAACTGTTTGGAGAACAGTTCTGTTACAGTTCAAATCACCGTATTCCCCCCACTTTTCACCAACTCTACTATAAAGTCCATTGCAATCTCCTCCCATGGCCTCGTTGGCTCTGCTACCGGTTGCAGCAGTCCAGGGTTTTTTCCCAGTCTCTTCTTTGTGGTGCAGATGGTGCAATTTTTCACATAACTATCCACATCTTTCTTTATGCCGGGCCACCAGAACTGCCTCCGGGCTAAGTGTAAAGTCTTTAGGAACCCAAAGTGGCCTGCCAGTTTAGCGTCGTGGCTCCTCTGGAGAATTAGGGTGTGTAGGGATTCTGGGATGTAGAGTTTCGTCCCCTTCCATGCGAGGTAATCTCTTTTTGTCAAGATTTGTTTGTTGTCTTGGAACCAGGGGTCTGCTATCAGTTCGGTTTTGAGTCTCGTGGTTAGATCACTTGCTGGTTGGTCTTGCCGGTCCCGGCGTTGTTGTCTGGTGATCACCTGGGCAACTATTTGGGTAGAGGGAATGATGGCATCCACCACCTGCTCCTGTTTGCATTTGTACTGGGGCATGCGGGAGAGGGCATCAACTAGAAAGTTCCTACCCCCCCCCTAGAATGTGCTTTAGTACAAAGTCAAAGCGGTTGAAGTACTGAGCCCATTGGACTTGTTTGGGTGATAGTTTCCATGGGGTCCTGAGGGCCTCCAGATTTTTGTAGTCAGTCCAGATTTCAAATGGTTTCTGGCCCCCTTCCAGCAGGTGTCTCCAGGTTAGCAGTGCCCATCTCACTGTGAAAGCCTCATTTTGCCATGCGGTCCGTTGTCTCTCTATGTCTGTGAGCTTGCGGGAGGTTTAGGTGCAGGGCTGTAGGTTTCCTTGGCTATTTCTTTGGAGTAGCACTGCTCCCACTGCCACGTCATTGGCGTCTGCTTGGATAATGAAGTCTTGCTCAAGGTCAGGATGCGTCAACACCGGTTCCTTTGCAAACATTTTTAGTGTTTCAAATGCCTCTTGGCAGGTTAGGTCCCACTGCAGAGGTTGTCCCAAGTGAGGTTTTGTTCCTGGCCTCCCTGTCTTTAGGAGGTCTGTCGTGGGTTTGGTAATCTTCGCGAAGGAGGGGATGAATTGCCTGTAGAAGTTCGTGAACCTTAGAAAGTACTCGGTAGTATGCTTCTCTGAGGTCTAGTTTGGTGAAGCACTTTGGCCAGGTGAGATAGCATGTCCTTCATGAGGGGGAGAGGGTATAGGTTGTGTATGCACACGGCATTGATTCCTCTAAAATCCATAGTTCCTCTAAATTCTCATAGTTGCATCTTTTTTGGGTCTTTGAAGAGTACTGGCACTGTAACCTGTGGCTTGGCTGGCCCGATGAACCCCCATGCTATGTTTTTGTCTATGTATTTGTACATTTTGTGCATTTCCTGGGGCGTCAATCCTCTTTCGTGTCTGGCAGCTTTCTCATGTCGTTATTATGGAATCCGCCATTAACTTTTATTGCTACACAAAACCACTCAGAAAGTCTGTTTGGGATGTCTCGATAAGCCTTTACCTGGGCAATCTGTTTGTCCAGACTTGTTCTGAAAAAAATGCACTAACAGCCGCTCTGGTAATGGTGGTAGCCTTCCAATGACTCTCCTACATTCACGGATGTGCCCTTTGATGGGGTGGCCCCTCTGCTTCAGGTCACTGAGTTTATCATCCGCATACAGGTCCTCCTTCACCTTCTCAAATCTGGCCTCTAGTAGTTGTAGGAAGTCATCTATACCTTGCAGTCTTCTCTTGTGGAATGCTGCTAGCCATTCCCTTGTTTCTCCCTCTAGCCCATCTGCAATAATATTCACTATGGCTCTGGGGGATGAGTAGAGGTGTCCATAGCATTCTAGGTGGATCTCGGCTGAGTCAAGGGATTGGGCTACCTGGTTTGAGTCCCCATCAAACCGGGGTGGTTTGTTCAGCACTGCTCCTCTCTCTTGTCAGCCTCTGTAACCTTGCATTTGATGTGTGTGGCCATATTCCTCAGCCCTAGTTCGGAGAGAAGGAGGGGAATGTCTACCCTGGACAAACTGCCTGCTGTTTGGTAGAGGCACTGGTTTCAGCCTCCTGATGGGTGGAGAAGGGGTGCTGCATTCCCATCTGCTTCTCGTCACCCAAAAGGATCCACTGCTCCTTCCCTTTCTTTTGACCTGCATAATGGCCCCTCTTCATGGAGGATGACCCGGTCAAATTCCTCCCTCCATTGCTCTATGGAGGAGCCTTGCTTGGTTCCAGTCCAGCATCCACTCCATTCCTCCCAGCTCACTCAGGGGCCTTCCCTTTTCCTGGGCATTGGGGTGGGGGAGTTCACCATCAGCTGCTTTAAGGGTTTATTTCCACAAATACTCATCTCCTCTTGCTTCGGTCACTGGCACAGACATCTCAGCTTTCATGTCTGAAGTTAGGATGCATTGCAGCTGCAATCAGGTGCTCTTCGGATAGCTGGCCTACTGCTATTGTTGCCTGAGTTTCCCTCCAGGCACCCCAAATATTGGGGAGCAATTGGAGAGTCCAAGATTCAGAAGATCTAGTAATCTTGATAGATTTTAAAAAGAGATCTGACTTTCAGGTTTCCAAAAGGTGCCCAAATTAATTCATTAGCCTCGAGCCAAGTTTCAAAAGAAATCCAGTCATTAGGAGCACCTTTTCAGCCATACCGCTTTGCAGTCAGATCTAAACCTCATTTGAATTATGGCTGAACTTTACCCCTGTTCCTTCCTTCCCCTGAGTCCATGTCATAAATCACATTCACCAACAAGATGCACACATCACAAGCCTGCTGTGGTCATCTGAGTGCCGACTCTAGCCGAAGGTATGGGTGGAATCCGCTCCCCCCCCCCTTTTTCTCACTATGGCAACCTTATGAGTTGACATACATTTCAAAACAAAATACAAGCAATGCTTCAATCTATCCAGGAAGTTATGACAAAGAAACAGATGCACAATATTTGTTGTGTGATTAAGAAACCTTCAGCAAATGGCAATGAAAGATGAACAAAGAAACCCGAGAATAGAAGAGAAATCAGAAGGAATGAAGGAAAAAATAGAGGAGATATAAATCAACAATTTACACAAGCAGATAAAGATTTGGAAAGGATAGTAATAATTCCTGAAATGGAAAAAGTAGTCCACTTTTTAAGATATCAAAATATAGAAGAGGACAGAAAGGGATGGAAGTTGCTGGGGGGTGCCCTAGAAACTGGAAGGCATGAAATATATGTAGAGGCAGATAAAATATTTAGACTAAATATGAGTGTTGCAAGGAAACATAAGGTTACAAGGGAGGAGCATGTGAGATTCATTAAAAATTCAACAAGTCGAAATGCTAAAAAGAGCAAGAGATGATGGAATTTATTTGTTATTTGTTATTTATAGGCCGCCCTTTTCCCTGAGGGGACTCAGGGCGGCTTACAGTTCATGGGAAGGGGGGTGCAAGAATGGATAGATACATAAAACTTTAATATGGGATTTGTTTTATTAAATAAAAGTAGATATTAGAAATTGGGAAAATACTATTATGTATATTGTCACAAGATATAATATATTATTATTACTATGTATACATAAATATTAGAAGTTGAAAGATTATTACTATGTATATGGTGTTGTTGTTGTTATTATTTAAATTGACCCAGACAATACACTGTTCACTAAGCACCTATGTAAGTTAACGAAAAAAGTATAAATAAAATATATATTTAAAAAAAGGAGGTCAATTTTTGGACTTCTCGGGTGAGTTAATATTGAAACATCTATAGCATTTTTCAAGTACATCATTTAATTAGTTCAGCTTGCAAAACATATTTTGGATATTAAGAATCTTGCCATGAAATTTCCTGTGTGTACATATAATTCCATGATTTACCGGTTGTCTATACTAGGTTCAAGCTGTACTGTGTAAGAATGTGATACCACAATTATGTACTTTTATACCTTTATTGTTTAACTCCCTAGAGTCAGAAATTATTTTCAAAAACTTCATATTTGTTTCATTACAAGTTTCATATAGCATGGTTAAATAGTCCTGTTCCCACCTTTTGGTTCTTAATTGAAAAATCAAATGTTTGCTTTAAAAATTAACATTTGTCTCTCATCATTTCATTATTTTTAAATTTTGCCTTGTTGAAGGAACAGTTATTTAGGAAAACAAACCTTGTGCAATTTTGGATGATTACTTAAATAGTGACCTATATTAATAATACTCCATCCATCATAGGTAGATTTTGATACTTGACATAGATTTATATTTCAGACAAAAAATATTCAAATAATCCTAATTACTTCTTCTAGGATTTGAAACAAAACTTCAGAGAGGGATCCTTGGGACCTGACACAATGGAGACGGAAAGTGAGCAGAATTCAAATTCAGCCAGTGGCAGCTCAGGCTCTGGTGGAAGCACTCGCCCACAGATATCGCAAATGACTCTCTACGAGCGGCAGGCAGTGCAGGTGAGGATTAATCCTTATTCTTTAAAAATGTAGTTGTGGCCTATATCAAGATTGTTTTAATTCCGAGGAAGTTAGCCAAGGGAAAAATATGGCTGAAGAAAGTGGAATTCATCAGACAATGGGCTTCCTTCAACTCCCTTCATGCTAGTGTGATAGAACAAAAACTCAAGATTATTAACCTTTTGTTTCAGATTAAGCAGTACTTCCTTTCCTCAGAGCAGCTCCTCATTTACTCCAGTAATCTACGGTCTTCCCAGCTGGCGGCCTTTGCTTTTGTGATAACCGAAATAAATACTAGTAATTTACTTTTGTTCTTCTTAGATGAGGCATTATTCTCCATGGCCAATGCTAGGTAATGGTAAGGCCCTCTGGTTTTTAAATCACTTCAATATGCTGTTTGACCAGGACAGAGGTAATATGAAATTGATGGAAGGAAAGACACAGAACTATGGGAGCTCCATGTTGCTCCGTGACCAATAGGAGTTTGCTCCAAAAGCCCATATGGACTTTGGTGAAAAATTTACTAATATAATTAAGGCAATATATTCTACACAAACTGCAAAGGTGATGGTTAAAGGGGACATGACAGAGAATTTTAATGTAAGGAAAGGCACAAGACAAGGATGTCCTTTATCCCTTCTACTATTTAAGTGTTAAATAAAACATTAGACAAGATTCAGTAATAAAAGGCATGGAAATAAAAAAGAAAAATATAAACTACGGGTGTTTGCAGATGACCTGGTATTTATTCTAGAAGAACCGCGAGAAACTGGACCCAAATTAATAAAAAAATAGAAGAATATGGTGAAGTTCCAGGATTGGAAATAAATAAAGAGAAAACCAAGATACTAGCCAAAAATCTTACAGATAAACAGAAAAAATAATTTATGAAGAAGACAGATAGTCAGATAGTTAAGAAATAAAATACTTAGGAATTCAATTAACAGCAAGATGGGCAACTATTACAGAAGATAATTATACTAAGCTAATGCAACAAATTAAACTAGATCTGGAGAAGAGGAAAAACTTGCAATTATCGATGGTAGGAAGAATAGCTACAATAAAATTGAATATCTTGCCGAGATTATTATTTTTGTTCCAAACAATTCTGACAAAGTTAGAAAAAAATTCTTTGAGGAGCCAAATAAAACGATGTTAAAATATATCTGGCAAAGGAAAAGAGCAAGAATAAGAGTGAAAATGTTACAAGGCTCTAAAAAGAAAGAATTTTCTGGTTGCCATATTGTGAGCTATATTACCAAGCCTTTGTACTTACATGGATGAAAGAATGGATAAATGTGAGGCATAAAAGATTATTAGCCTTGGAGGGACATGATCTTCAATTGGGGTGGCTCACCTTTCTATGGTATGGGAAAAACAAAATATATAGATATTTCCAAAGACATTATGTCAGAAATGCTCTGCTGTTAGTATGGGGGGAAAAATAAAAGAAAAACATTATATGAAAATACCAGTCTGGCTCTCCACTATGGAGGCACGGATACAGTGGGGCAAAAAAGTATTTAGTCAGCCACCAATTGTGCAGGTTCTCCCACTTAAAAAGATGAGAGAGGCCTGTAATTGACATCATAGGTAGACCTCAACTATGAGAGACAAAATGAGAAAACAAATCCAGACAATCACATTGTCTGATTTGGAAAGAATTTTTTTGCAAATTATGGTGGAAAATAAGTATTTGGTCAATATCAAAAGTTCATCTCAATACTTTGTTATATATCCTTTGTTGGCAATGACAGAGGTCAAACGTTTTCTGTAAGTCTTCACAAGATTGGCACACACTGTTGTTGGTATGTTGGCCCATTCCTCCATGCAGATCTCCTCTAGAGCAGTGATGTTTTGGGACTGTCGCTGGGCAACACGGACTTTCAACTCCCTCCAAAGGTCTTCTATGGGGTTGAGACCTGGAGACTGATATATAGACATTCTGAATGAAACAGGAAAACTTAAAACTAAGCAAGATTTGAAAAATCAAGGGATTGATTTAGCACGATGGCCGCATGTGCAAATACAATCAAGGTGTGAGAAAGATGTAAAAATATATGGTTTCTATAAAGAACCAACAGCATTAGATCAGATACTACTAGGGACAGATGAAAAACTAATTAAAAAGTATAGTTATCTGTTGTGGCCCAGCAGGATCCGGTTGAGCTGCTGATGGACTCGGATAGCGAAGAACCATATGAGTCTGCCCTGGAAGATGTGGAGGATCCTGTGCAGGGTTCAGACTCAGAGCAGGGACCAGAGAGGCTGGTTGGCCACCAGGAGGCGCCTGAGGCATGGAGCAGTGGGGAGGATTAAAGGCAGTTTGTCCCTGATGCTAGGTTGAGAAGGGCTGAGAAACGGAAGACGCAACTCCGTAGGCAGTCTCATAGAAGATAATTACGCACAGGTGGTTGTGGATTGGCCCCTCCCAAAAGGGTTTATAAGTGAGGCATTGGGAGGGGACATTTGCAGGAAACAACTGTTCGAACTAGTATTGAAGAAATCTGTATTCTAGCCGTGTCATGTGGATTATCTGCGTTGCTTCATTTGAGCTTTCTGGGTTGCTGCCAAGCTATTACCTTGAACGTGAGTTGCCTGGGCCCTCAGCCAAAGGATTTGTTATCTCATTAATTAAATAGTGGCAAACAGCCAAACCTGTGTTCTGGTTCATTCACAGGTCAGGGGGCTCAGAACAGTTATCTGTTGAGCATCAAAATAGAAGAACAACAGGTGAAAGAAACAATGATAGTGTGGGCCAAAAACTTTGGATATACTATAGAGCTAGATAAATGGCAGAAACTTTGGGATACAAATTATCAATTAACAATATCAACTGCCTATAAAGAAAATTTATATAAAATGTTTTATGGGTGGCATTTACCACCAGCAAGAATGGCAAAGATGTTTAAAAACATGACTGCCAAATGTTGGAAATGTAATCAGATACTGGGCTTGTACTATCATATATGATGGACATGTCCAAAGGCAAAAAAATATTGGACAAAAATACATAAATGGTTAGAAAAAATGGTAAAGCAACATATAGAATACATATTTAATTTTACACATGTTAATAACAGCAGTGAGAATTGTTTTTGCACAACAGTGGAAAAATGAAGAGATCCCTACAGATGAAAGCGTAATAAAAAAAAAATTAGAATGCACAGAGCTGGATAGATTAACACTCAAAGGAAAAGGAAGAAACTGAATATTTTTTAACATGGGATTCGTTTTACCAATGGTTAGTTAACAGAAACAGAAGTTAGAAACTCAAAAGTTTAAGAGAATGATTAACTATACTTGGGCTGTCAAACTTGATTTCATTGAGGGTTGCATCAGGGTTGTGTTTGACCTCAGGGGGTCGGGGTGGGCATGGCCAGCCTGACATCACTTGTGTCGAAGGCACCTGTGGTTTCTCGAGCGCTCTGACAGCAAAAATGGGCTGCTGAACTCCATTTTCAGCTGGGGTGTGTGTGACCCTCCCAATCTCCGTTTTCACTGGCAGAGGGTTGCAGGAGGCCGTCCCAGCCGAAAACAAAGATCAGCAGCCCGTTTTTTCTGGCAGAGGCACCACGGGCCGGTCCTTCGCTGTTTCCCGTGGGCCAGAACTCAGCACCCCACGGGCCAGATCAATATGTAGATATCAATAGGTAGATATTGAGTTTTTATGTTTGCTAAATAAAAATGTATAAATAAAATATATATAAAAAAAGAGTTTGCTCCAAAGTTTCTGCCAAACAGTATAATTCTGGAAGATCAGCTTAATGTATACTAAATATAGTAAATAAGAATTGATTATTTCTTTGAAACAATAGACACCTTTTCCTTCATAAAGGAAGGGACAATCTCGCTGTGAAAGATGAAGAACTCTGGGATAACTTCTCATTTTCTAAAAGATAGTAATACTGCTTCTTACCTTAAAACAGTCAGTTTGATCTAGAGGTTAAGGCACCAGGCTAGAAACCAGTAATTCTGAGATTTAGTCCCTTTGAGCACTGTCTTTCATCCCAACCCACCACACAAAGTTGTTGTTGTTGTTGGGGGGGGGGGGAATTGAAGAAGGAGTATTAGGTATGTTTGCCACCATGAGTTACTTATAAAGTAATAATGATGGGATGATTTAAAAAAAAATCTCCTAGTAAATTTAAAGCAAACTATAAGCCAAAAGTTGTATTTTGCTTTGCATTATAGTCTACTGTAGGAAATGTTAGTGAGGAAGCTAAAAGAAAATTGGGGTGAGGCCAGACGTAGTCTCTGGTTTGCTTTTGGGCTACTGTTGAAAATGTTAAAATTCTGGTCTAGTTGCATCCTCCATTGTAAATAAGATCTTGAAATTATTATCTTAATAACCTCTGATTTCCCAGTTTGATGTGGTGATCCATATTTGTTTAAACCGATTGACCTGATTACATTTTTTCCTAGATTCAAATAATGTCATTATCCACAGAATACCCACAAGCATTTTGTGCTTATACAAGTGTATAGCCAATATAAATTGTTTATTATCCCTAGGATACATCCAAAGTACCCTCTTGAGAATTACTTCCAGTTTAAGATTTAAAGGAACTACTATTGTAGATTATAGTTGTTCCATGTTCCACTTTGGATATCTTCTTTACTGCAGGCCCTTCAAGCACTACAGCGACAACCCAATGCAGCCCAATACTTTCATCAATTTATGCTTCAACAACAGCTCAACAGTGCTCAACTTCACAGTCTGGCTGCAGTCCAGCAGGTGAGAAGCTGAAAAATTCTGTTTGGAAAGAGAGAAACCCGGGGACTGGAACTTCTGAGTGCCACTAAGCCTCCATCTTTTTCATCATGCATTTCAGCATCTGACTGAATTTGCATCATTGATTTTGAGAATAAATATTAATAAGCAGATGCTACTCAGTTCTCTCTCTACATTGATTTCACAAATGCTATGGAACTTCTAAGTCAATGTTTGGAGATAGTTTTAATCAGTATTACATTGGAAGAATAAAATTTCCTGGAATAAGAACACCAGTTTGGTCAATAGCCAGTTGCTAACTAGTTCCAAATTTGAGAAATAAAAAGCAAGATGTCCAGAAAGCTGGGAGAAAAGTTGTGGAAAAGAAGCATAAGATATAAATTGCAGTGGCTATTAGTAGGAGCTGAATTCTTAAGTTAAGAGAGGGTATTCAGCTGCCAAGTGGCTCATTTTAGTAGACGAATAAAAATTCTTAAATATGTTGAAGCTAAATATGTGGCTTCTTTTGAGTTTGAGCCGTGTTGTCCACTGTCCACATGAGAGGGCAGCTTGTCTTATAACCAGGGGTGAAATTAGACTGGTTCGGGCAACCCGTAGGGATGATTTGAAGTGGTTCACCAAACTGGTAAAAACCACCCCTGGTGGCCCGCCCACTCACTGCTCACCCCTTCTGGCCATTTACTCACCCCTTCCCACCACTTGCCGCCCGCCCCTTCTGGCCACTCACCCCGCCCATCCATCCCCGCCCTATATATGTTGCCTTCCCACGTGGCCCAGCTAATTACCTCGCCAGTCGCCTAACCTGTTTAGCTGACCAAAGGTAAGCAATGCATGCCCTTCGCCTTGGGTTGGGGCCCGGGGCCCAGGGACGTGCCATTCCCCGAGGCTTCGGAGCCACTGTCCACCTCGACCAGGTCGGGGAATGCACCATTCCCCAGCTCCGGCCTTGCCCCGGAACTGCTGCCCACCTGCTGCTGCTCTCCCTTTGCCATGTGACGCGTCCTTACTTTCTTCCCGTGGATGGCTGCCAGGGAAGGCAAGCCAGGTCTGAGCCGTCGCCACTAGCCTCCCCACCAGCCTGCATCTCGGGCCCCCATTGTTGGGAGATGCTTCCAGCCACTGTCTCTTTTTTTTTTTGCTGCAGCTGGATGCTTTTTGCGCCGAAAAAGAGACGGTGACTGCACAGGCTTCTTGCAGCAAAAATTACCGGAGCCATTCCGCTTCTTGAATGCGCAGCCGCCCTGTTCTATGCGCCGGCCGTGCACGCACACACCATTGACTGGTGCCGCTGTGCTGGAGGGACTTGCCCAGGTTTATGCTTGGAGTTAGGTGGCAATTGGTTCTCGACAATGAGCTGAGGGCAAACAAATTGAGGTTGAGTTGAAATAAAGGAAAATATTCTGAGTAGGGAATTGCTGTTTTAGAGACAGTGGCTTTTTAAAGAATGTGTATACAGCTCAGCTTTCCGTAGATTTACTGCTAAGTAGAAACAGTCAATAATAATAATTAGGGGCTTACTTAGAAAATGTTAACCTGCTTTTCATTTTCATGAGTTAATGTTACAGTGTCTGGGGTACTGAACTCTACTTGCAGCCATTTTTCAAATGGTTATGAGCGGATGCAAAATATAGCCATTCATGTATTTAATGATATGAGATAAGTAATTATTCACATGCCTACAGTTGTAGGCTGCAGTCATATACTGTACCATTAAATATGAAGTTTATCCATCCTTATTTCTGTCTGCTGAGCGTTAGGCCTTTTGGAGAGTTAGTGAAGGGAGCTTTTGATTGTTCTTACTGATTGTTCACATGGTATATATACATTTTTGCAATTTCTATGACTCTGAAAAAGCCTCAAAAATTTCTCAGAGTAATTGAGAACAACATAAGGGTCAAATCAAGAAAGAGTCTGTTAAAACAATTGAGGTCTCTATCATAGTTTACCCTTGCAGAAAGAATATTTACTAATGAAAAGTTTAATGTCTCAATTTTTTCCTTTTTCTCAGGGAGTACTTAATAATATATGGTATCTTAATTCTAATTTTTTAAAAACAATTTCTTGTAGGCCACAATTGCAGCCAGCAGACAGGCAGGCTCTCCAAACACAAGCTCCCCTCAGCAGACAGCCACCACACAGGCTTCAGTAAGTAGAGTGATTCATGATCGTTTGTTTGGATACTTTCTTGATTAGGAGTGGATATTTTCATACCTAAGTCTGGCATTTTGGAGTCTGGAAAAAGTGTTTGCTGTGTGGGTGGAGAATAATATTAGAAAGAAAAATGAAAAGTATCTATTTTGGAGAAATAATGGTTAGTGTGTGTGAATGAAGACATTTTTTAAATATTTTTTTATTTTTAGTTTTCAAAACAAACACAACACATCCTTCTTTACATGCTGTAGAAAGTATATCAGTTGGTTTTTTAAAATTATTATTATTATTATTTATTTGTCTTGTATGCCGCCCACTCCCGGAGGACTCCGGGCGGCTCACAAAAGACAAGGGAAAGGGGGGAACAAGACAAAGACAACATGGTTACAAAAGACTTTTGTGCATCTCTTCCATAGTCAACAAACATAATTCATATTAACTCAAGTATTTTAACTGAGATATTTATACATGTTACCATCATCATATCTCCATTTTCATTTGACTATAATTATTTAAACATCCTTCATCATAAAATATACCAAGATTTTATACATAATCACATACTGGCCTTTCATTTACTATTTCTAAAATCCTCCATTAACACTGAATCCTTATGTCCTATTCTAGCTAAACATCCATAATATTTAATAACAAAATTTTCTAATCCTCCTTTCCAAATCACTGTTTACAATTTACATCCAGTCTTCTTATGTTATACCCATATCTATATATACATTGTTATCCTTATCCCTCCTTTATTTAATTATATCCTGTATCATAACATTTCCCCCCTAATAATCAAAGCTTTAACTGTATCTAACTTAGTTCTTTTTTTAATTAACCTTTATATATAATCCAAAGGGATTTCTAATCTTCCTTTCATGGGCACCATTCAATATTCATATCCAATTATTACTCATCATGACACTACACATTGTATACAATAGTAACATTATCAATTATTTATTTGACTATATCTATTGTCACTAAATTTCACTAAGTTTAACTAGTTTTAAATTATATTCTTCCATCTATCAACCTGTATCTTTCCAGTAGCAAAACAGTCTCATATCTTCTGCCATGGACTCCTTAGCAACTCCTTGCTTATAAAATCTCTCATGTAATCCCGATGCCCTTCTTCTGTTTCCTTAATCAGCTTATTTTTGATTGTCAGTAGTGTTATCAATGATATTGCTAATAATTTTTCTCTCTTTAAATCCATAAATTCTTTTGTTTTTTCTTCTTCTGTATCTTGCCATCTGGGGTAAGTTTCCCTCCATTTAGCTCCTCTTTCAGTATTCCACTCTTTCCATTTTCAGAGACAAACCAATTGTCAGCGTTCCAAATATCATGCAGAATTAAATCAGAGTCCAAGGCAGAGCTATCCTTAAAGTTCCAATTTAATAAGACAGACATGTTGGCAGCGAACTGTGGAAAATCCCAATTCTGAAAACTTCCTGGGATTTCACCAGTTGAAAGTTCATGATCTTATCCCCACACCCATAAATCAATTACATGGTCCAATCTTCTTCAGCCACGCTGGCATTTCCACCCATCTAGTTCCGGTCAGATGCAGCGGTGCGGAGACAAAAGATGACCTTGGGCTTCTAGAAAAAAATGACAACAACACATTCCACAATTCTACTCCTTTCTATTCCCCTCCCAATTTCTACACTAATGAAACAGCATAGGAAAATAATAGAGAGTGTGGCAGGCCAAAAATCCAGAAAAGAATATAACTGCAGGCCTGACACCAATCACCATAAATATCAGCAAATTTAATTTCTTTATATTCATTTTCCACTTAGATTTTTTGGGTTTTAACGATCACATTTTCTACTTGATAAACATCCTCAACTTCTTCATCATATTTTGCTGTTAGATGCGCTAAGTCTTCCAGATTCTTCTCTATCCTCTCATATGTATTTGATAATTTCTCTATTTCTGAGAATATATTTTGCAGACTTAAGGTTTTTTTCTGCTGTTGAAATTGTGCCATTATCTCCCGCTAACAAACACAGCTGCTCTAGCTTGGAAGGTTAATAAGATAAAAGCATAGATTCACAATAACATTTTGTTTTCACTTTTCTCTGGTTAAAGATATACTTCAAAGGGACATCTGTATGCTTTCCTTCTTATCACTCTCTATAACCAAACAGTGAGACCTTGTAGTGCCAAGCCAAAATAATCAGTGAGAAAAATAAGAGTGTTTCGTTTCCAATACACTTTTTTTTTTTTACATTTACATTTTTTTTTTTTTTACATTTTATTAGGATTTATAGGCCGCCCTTTTCCCTGAGGGGACTGCCCTCTCGTCAACAATTAAGTCCCGGACGAGGGGAACCTTGTGAACAACAGACCTGGCATTTAGCAACAACAGCCTGAGACCAGGGTCCTGACTACTCGCGCCATCTGGTCTTGGAGTGGGACTCATAGGGCCGGAAGGAGGGATCTCTGTAATGTAGCGAACCCTCCTTCCCCGGTAATGGCTAGCCCTAAAGTCCCCGCCATATCTGCCCCTCCCTGTAATGACCGTAATGCTCCAACCCACTCCCGTAGCAGTAGTCCCCCCAACCACCCCACTGACCCCCGCCTTCCCCGGCAGGCCCTCCGAGTCAAACATTCTCATTTATCCACCCTAGCAATCCCCACGTAATATTTAAAAAACATATAAGAATACAATAGTAATAAAACAGTAAAAGTGGGCTCATTCATTCAGCACAGACAACCTCATGCACTCATCATACCAGATAAAAATTGTGCGGTTGTGCGAATTGGTGAAGGCTTATATAAAAGGTCTTAAAAGTTTGGCCTTCGTGTTAGCAGAGTCTGATAGGAGTCCAGTAAAAATATATATGGTCCAGAAATGTAATGTAATGGTCCAGAGAGAAGTACTAGTGATGGCCACTGGAGGGAGTCCAAGTGCTCAACACACTGCCTCTCTGATGTAATAGTGGCTGGCGATGATGATGATACTTGATGGTCTACAGAAAAAGTACTAGTGATGGCCACTAGAGGGGGCCCGAATTCCCAGCCAACGCAGCACTCTCGAGGCAGTGGTAATCGCAAGGGTGGCAGCTGATGATAATGGCTGCCACAGGGAGCCCGTAGTTGGATTCTTGAAGCTTTACTTTTACACCAGGGCAGATGGACAAGCCGTTTAAAAACCTGCTGGAGCAGCGGCAAGATCGAAGAGAAGCGCCGCTTCAAAATGCAGGGGGGGGGTATCAGTAAAGCTGTAGTGGAAGCAGGAAACCAGTTCCTCTGCCTCCCGGTCCCAGTCCCAGTCCAGTCCACACATCTCTCCTGGATCTCCCACCTCTTCTTTGGGGCATAAGCCGAGCCCACAATGTTGTCCAGTCAGTAAGGGGGTTCGGCACCCTTCCAAACAACGAGGCCGAAGCCTCCGCCTCTCGCACCCAGCCGTCACCGCCGCTTCCCAGCTGATCAAAAGGCCGATGTAACAAACCAAGCCAGGGAGGATATCGTCGTTCTAGAGCTGTCCCTGGGGCCGCCTAGAGGCGACCCCCTCCTCAAACGACCACCTCCCTGGAAGGACTGAAGGTTGGCGCCCAAAAAGAACCCCCCGGTTACCATATTAGGGGTCTTGGGCGCCGCAGTTAGTGTCGTCTCGTCTTCAGGCATTCGGAGCGGCGGAGTCCGGCAGCTCATTCTATTCTCACGCATGCGCAGAACACAAACATTCCAGCCTCCGAGTAGCAGTGTTATGTTGCAATTTTCCTTGTTTCTTTTTGTATCTTTTTTGTATTTCAAGTTAGAAAAAAAGTCTGATTCTTAAATGAGTTAGGAGAACACTCACAGTAATGAAGGAGGAAAATTTTAGTCCATAGGTTACAGAGAATAATAAAAGAAAAAAAATAGAAGAAAACTTAATCCATTCATTCTAAAAGGCTTGCATAAATCCCTTCCATGAAGATAGCATTTAAAAAGTAAGATAACCCACTGTCCAAAACCATTCCAAATTTAATTTCGCCACTTATTTCTTTATGAAGACATTTTTTAAAATATATTTTATTGGGGGTTCAAAAGTTTTCTTTTAAAACAAACATTTCATCATTCCTCAATCAGTAAGACATCGGAGTACAATTTTTTTTTGTGTGTCAAAATAGTTCTAGTTTACCACCAAATTCTTGTCTAGCCTAATGTATACCCCTCCCTCCCTCCACCCTCCCCCCCACCCCCCCTCCTCCTTCCCCCCCCCTCCCCGACTTCCCAGAACCCGTACACGGTATGGATTTTTAACAAACACAGTCTAAAATCTATTGAGAAAAAAGAAATAAGAAATTAATGACATCTCTACATTGATCTTAGCTTCTTCTTGCTGAGCTAACTTTAAACAATTTAAATCATTTCTGATCTTAAGCATAGGCTAACTGGAATTTCTTGGTCCCGTATTTATTTTGTATATAGTCAATCCATTTTTTCCAGTCTCGTTTATATCTCTCATTTGAGTGGTCTTTAAGATATGCCGATATTTTAGCCATCTCGGCTAAGTTTGTAACTTTCAATGTCCATTCTTGGATTGTAGGCAAGTCTTCCTTCTTCCAGTATTGCGCCACCAACAGTCTTGCTGCCGTTATTAGGTGCAGAATCAAGTTAGTCTCTACCACTGTAAAGTCAGTACATATACCTAGTAAGAATAACTGAGGAGTAAACTTTATCCTTCTTTTAAAGATATTTTGCATAATCCACCATATTTTTATCCAGAATGCCTTAACCTTTTGGCAGGTCCACCATATATGATAATATGTAGCATCGAGAGAACCACACCTCCAACATTTAGGCTGTACATTCAGATACACAGAAGCCAGCTTTTAGGATCTAAATGCCATCTATAGAACATCTTATAAAATTTTTCTCTCAGGTTTTGAGCTTGTGTGAATTTCACATTTGTTACCCATATTCTTTCCCATGTATCCAACATTATTGGTTCCTCAATATTTTGAGCCCACTTTATCATACAATCTTTAACTAATTCTGTTTCCGAATCCATCTGTATTAATACATTATATATCCTCTTTATATGCATCAAGCTTTGATCTCTTATTTGTTTAAACAAATTATCTTCAGCTTGGATAAAACCAATTTTTTGATCTATTTTCCACCTGGCCTGTAATTGCCCATACTGGAACCATGTTTGAACTACCTTCTCCTCTTTTAATACCTCTAAAGATTTTAGTTGTAGTACCCCCCTTTCCAAAATGAGAAGCTGTCTATAGGTAGTTCTATCCTGTTTTTGTGCTATGTTCATATTTTCAATTGCATGTCTAGGAATTGCCCACATGGGTATCTTGTCATTTAATTTATATTGGTATTTTTTCCAGACCCGCAGTAAAGCATTTCTTTGGCAAAGCTTTACCAAGGATTTCAGAAAATAAGCATTGTAACAAGACAGTTCAGCAGATTCATCACCATTTAAATTCCAGATAAGCAAGATTAATGAGAGAAAGGAAGTCTTGTAAAAATGAAACTAATTAAAAAGTTTCTGCTGGCCGATTGTGAAGCAGGGTGATAAATCTCTCCTTTGAAGTTTTAAAATTCTGTAGCGTTTAACAAGGAGATTAAGAAAATAATCATTGTTACAGGAGAATCCAGCCGGCTCGGCGCCATTTAAAAGCCTCTAAGTAAATAGATTTTCAGAAGAAGATCTTGTAAAAAAAAAGAGAAGCTAGGATCTTGGTAAACATTAATGTCCTCGTAAACGGATTCAGCTCGTATTAAAATCAAAATAAATCAAAGCTGTGAACTGAGTGGGAGAGAACTTACTTTGTACTGCACAAGGCAGTTTGAAGTTCCCAGCACGGACGCCATTCTGCGTTGGGCTGGCCCCCCTCTCTCTGCAGACACAGAAGCTGCAAAAATCCCCAGCAAAACTATATCTTCTTCCCTTCTTGCCTGAAGGATAAGAAACCTGTTAGATGTCAGATAAATGATCATCTAAACAGATACGTGACCAGGAATTCGGGGGCAGCTATTTTAAGCTGCCACCATCAGTAAGCTCCTCCCAGGAAGTCCAAAATATATTTTATTTATACTCATTTAAAGGAGGGGTGCTATTTGGTGATGCACTGGATCCTATTTTAATAGAGACATGGAACAAGCGCAGGGTGCTCTCACCTGCTAATAGACACACTGACAGAAGGACTTAGCCATATTTTCAGTGCCAGTTCTTTTGGGCCACAGATACTGGGGGTACTCTAGCCCCATATCTTCCCAGCTACAACAGGCCATACACTCAGGGACTGACCACTCTCAGGAATGGTTCAGAGCTAGAGATACAGGTGAAACGAGAAAAAATAGAATATCATGCAAAAGTTCATTTATTTCAGTAATGCAACTTAAAAAGTGAAACTAATATATGAGATAAGACTCATTACATGCAAAGCAAGATAGTTTAAGCCGTGATTTGTCATAATTGTGATAATTATGGCTTACAGCGCACATAGAAAGGCCATCAGGTAAGTCAATGGTCATTTAGTCATAAAGTTCAGGTACCATTTAGAAATTGCTTTTCTTTTAGTTTCCATTGCTATGAATTCCCATTTTTTGCTGATTTTTTTCATTTTACAGATTAATCTGGCTACCACATCAGCTGCACAGTTAATCAGTCGCTCACAAAGCGTGAGTTCACCTGGTGCCACAACACTGACACAATCAGTCCTTCTAGGGAACACCACTTCACCACCTCTTAACCAGTCACAAGCTCAAATGTATCTTCGGGTAAGAATGCATGCATTGTTTTCATTATAAATCCTCTTTGTCTTCTTGTTGTAGTCTATCATCTCTCTCTGCTTTATAACAATCCAGCTGTGAGTTAGCAACCTCTATTCCCTTGAACACTCCAATGTATATATATACTGCAGGGAGAGAGGATCATTTAGAATTTATTTTCTATGACTTTAGAGACCCTATGGCACTTACTGGGAGTTTTATCAGAACATTTATCAGAACAAAAATGCCATCTCCCCCAGCACTCGTATCGTCTCCCTGTCGCAGTTGCTGGGGAAGATGATCTTGCGTTTCTCGATCGTTCGTTGGGTGAAGCTCCACAAGAGAGATCTAAAATGGTTTCTCCTGCCAATGCAGAGAGCAAAGACCAGTAATTCACCAGTCAGTTATGTCTACCTGCCAAAGTCCTTCAGTCTCTCTGGTGGTGGCTGTCCCCAGCCCTCCTGAAAGGGACTTGCTTCAAAGAACCACCAAGGCTGATCGTCACAACTGACACCAGCCTCTTTGGCTGGGGAGCTCACCTGCACACCCTAGTGGCTCAAGGACAATGGTCAGCTCACGACCTCTCGCACACATCAATTGGTTGGAGCTGAGGGCAGTCAGACTGGCGCTTCGGAGGTTCCAACACACATCCAACATCACCATGTCCTTGTCCTCAACGACAATGTGGCAACGAAGGCGCACATAAATCACCAAGGGGGTACCAGGTCCTGGTCCCTCATGACGGAGGTGGATGCGATTGGCCAGTGGGCGGAACATCACCTACAATCCATTCGGGTGGAACAGATCTCCGGGGTGAACAACATCCAGGCAGATTGGCTGAGCCGCACCATCCTAGACAACTCGGAGTGGTGCCTCCATCCACGCCTCTTCTACCAATTGTCTTAGAGGTTTAGTCATCCCTGGTCGACCTGTTTGCCACTCCAGAGAAAGCTCCCCCAATTTTTCACCTGGTTCCAGTGTCCCCAGGCGGAAGGGGTCGATGCTTTACAATGCCCCTGGCCCCCGGGACTATTTTACACCTTCCCTCCACTGGTGCTCATTCCCAGACTGATCAAGAAGATACTGGAGGAACAGGCAGAGGTCCTTGTGGTGGCACCATATTGGCCCTGGCAGACATGGTTTGCAGATTTGACTTGCCTTTCCATCGTACATCCCTGGAGGATACCTCAGGAGTCGATCTCTCTCAGCAAGGGAGCGGTTATGCACCCAGAGTCCCAGTGGCTCAAGTTAACCATATGGCACTTGGGGGGGCTTCCTGAGGAGAGCCAAGTATTCCACCAAAGTCATCAACACCATTCAAGCCTTCAGACGACCTTCCACCACACGGATCTATGACGCCACCTGGGTCACCTTTGCTAGCTGGTGCACAAAACATTGTCTTCAACCAACAGCTGCTTCCCTTCCTCAAACTCTGGAGTTTCTATCGGAGGGTCTTGCTAGAGGGCTAGCCGCTAACACTCTATGACGCCAAGTAGCAGCTTTGTCCACCGTGCTCTCACATGGCAACAATCAGCTGCCTCAGCAGGCACCAGGAGGTGCGCAGTTTCCTAGGTGGAGCTTCAAACCTGAGTCCTCAGGTCATCCATCAGGTCATTCCACTGTGCTCAGGGTGCTTACCTTCCCCCCCCCCCTTGAGCCACTATGTAATTCGTCCTTACGACACCTGACTCTTAAAACTGCCTTCTTGTTGCAATTACCTCAGCCTGCAGCCCTGTCAGTCCGAGATGATTTGTGTACCATCCACTCAGACAGAGTTGTATTCTGTCTCGATCCATCATTCTTACCGAAAATTAATTCGTATTTTCACCATGCTCAGGAAGTTGTCCTTCCAGACTTTTGTCCATATCCAAATCACGCAAGAGAACGTCGTTGGCACTCCCTTGATGTTCGGAAGGCAGTTAAGAGGTACATCAAACGCACGGCCACCTTTTGTCGGTCGGAGGGCCTTGTTCGTCGCTTTCCAACCGGCTTCTTTGGGTTGAAAGGTCACCTCTTTTACCATTGGGAGATGGATCCAGGCTTGCATCTCCCTTGCCTATGAACAGCAGGGCAGACCTGTTCCTTCTCGAGTGACTGCACACTCCACACGTAGTGCGCCACAATGGCGGCCTGGGCCACTCAGGCATCGGTTGAGGAGATCTGCAAAGTGGCAACTTGGGCGTCCCCATCATTATTTGTCAGACACCACAAATTGGACAAATTTGCATCTGCAGAAGCTGCCTTTGGCAGGAGAGCGTTGCAGGGCCGTTGTTTCTGAGACACATTAGGGTTGGGTTGTTGCTCTTTTTGTTCCCACCCTTGGACATATTTTGCTGGGTATGTCCCTTGCTTGGACTCTCCAAGCAGCGCACAGGAAAATGACCATTGGCTTACCTGAAGGGTCCTTTTCCAACCCCACCCTGGGGTTACCTCACTTCCATCGGTTTTGTTCTTTCGTCTGTGGACGTTTGGGACGGATGGAACATGACATTGACTTACCTTTCACGGGACCATACCTTCATTGAAAAACTGAATGTACAGAGAGACCAGGAGGCAGAAATTTCAATCCAAGGACAGAATTTAACCCTTGCTTGGACTCTCCCGCAGCGCACAGAAAAGGACCCTTCAGGTAAGCAGTGGTCATTAATAAGTAATGTCTGCTTTCTATCTGATGAAGAAAAGACTGCAAATACAGGATGAGTTTCTGTTGGAGACAGATTATAACATTTTTGCTTTTGGTTCAGTTTCTTTTCTTCCTCTCTCTTTTACTGTCCACCTCCTAATCTTTCCCAAACAGCCGCAGCTGGGGAACCTGTTGCAGGTGAACCGGACCTTGGGCCGCATGTACCTCTTACTTCCCAGCTCATCTTGATGCCAAACGGGGCTGTGGCTGCTGTTCAGCAGGAATCACCTTCCACGCATGCTCCTGGGGTCCACACAGACACAGACCAGGTCAGTGACACCCGGGCCGAACTGGCAGCAGCCCACCTCTGTAATGGCCCATTTGGACCCAGGAGAAATTGGACAGTTTTCATTCAGATTGAATAAGAGTACCTTTCAGGACACTGTGCCCTTTGAAGCCTACAGTAATGGCTTATTCTTTTTCCTTATGTTTTCCAGGTGCAGAATTTGGCTGTCAGGAGCCAGCAGACTTCAGTAGCTAATGCATCACTCCAAGCTTCTACTCCGAAGGCTACTTTGCCAGGGAATTCCCAGTCCTCAGTACTACCCCAAGCTGCCCATGCTGGCCAGACTTTGACAGTAACACAAGCATCTTCTGGCAATGTAGGCCAGTCACTCAATCTCAGCCAAGGTGCAGCAGGAAGTAATGGCATTTCCGGAGGCATGGCCTCATCAGTAGGGAGTCATGCTACCACCGGGTTGAACCAGTCAACTTCATCTGGCCCAGGATCCAACTACCAAAGGAAAGGCACTGGTGTAGTTCAGCCTTTACCAGTATCTTCTGCTCCCCAGGCAGTGACTGTGAGCCAAGGAAGTCAGACAGAGGCAGACAGCGTGGCAGCAAAGAAGGCTGAAGGTGATGGCAATGGGCAACAGACTGTGGGCATGAATCTGACCAGGACAGCTACACCAGCCCCAAGCCAAACTTTGATCAGCTCTGGTATGTTGCATGTAATTCTTTTCCTTGTGGGAAGTCTGCCAATGCCTTCTTGAACCTTTTTGTATTCTTTGATAAGGTTCAGTGCTTTTATAATTGCTACAGGTCAAAGGAAGCTAGACTTTAACTGGGTTAGCCAATTGGTACTACTCATTGCTGTGTGGATTAGATAGAGGAAAAAGTTTCATGATTCTTGTTCCTGGTCGAGAGAGCTGTGTTTTGTCACACTCTCTTCATTCTCAACAAGTGAGATATTGAACAGGCAAAATGTTTTCTGCAAGCATGAGAAATCTTACACGGGGGCAACTTGTCCTTCTCGATCGGTGATACCAAGGATTGGACATACATAGTTCCTTTACAAAAGCAATGTTGCTCAACCTTGGAAACGTTAAGATGTGTGGATCTCATCATATGGGTGCCTAAAGAATTCCGACAGTTGAAGTCTTAAAAATGCCAAGGGTGAGAAATACTGGCATAGGGAAAAAAATGCTCCCATTTTCCTGTAGAGTCGAGGGAGGGGTTACAGGTGGGTATAGTCACCGCCTGATTGGTCCATAGACTGAGGGAATTTCTTAAATATTCCACCATTCCCTATTGGCTCCCAGTTTCCTCTCAGTCTTTTGGTCCAAGCACTGCTTTGGCTCCTAGGTAGGAAATATTTAAAATTCATAAAAAATTCATTGGGTATCAATTTGACTAATTGGTTATTTTAAAACGTTCAAAATTCTAAATCTCTGCGCTGCGGCCATTTTACCTGCCATGTGGAAGCAGCCATTTTCCGACGCCTCATGGTCTACCGCTTCAGAACGGATTGTGGCAATCGATAGTGGTTGAAGATCGCTCCCTGGGCCCGATCCACCCCTGGGTCAAGCACCGGCTGAATCACAACTGGCCAAGTTCTCTGCAGAGCACATTAGTAATTGCCATGGCTGCAGCCAGGCCTGATCTTCCACAGGCCTCCTCTGAGACACAAAGCCACAATAGAGAAGGGGAATACGATAGGCCCAGGACCAGGGCCACGGCTGCCAAGCCTTCAGCTGAACAACACCCCTCCAGAGCCACGACTAGAGACAAATTGAGAAGACAAAGGGCTCAGGAGAAGACCATTGCTAGGGTGGAGAAACAGGCCCAGGGCACCAGGCCAACCTTCTCCCAATAGATCCAGGTCTCCCATCAGGCCAGCCTCTCTCCAATCTGACTCTCCCCCCAGGCCATTTAGTCCTTCTTCCCCTTCTGTCTCTCTTGTTAGGCCTCGCAGGCTCTCAGATCACGAGACTTTCCTTCCCCCTCGGCCTCTCAAGGGGCTATCAGAGAGGATGGGGGAGACCCCTTGGAAGGCTCTTCTAGAGATTACCATCCTTCCATTGAGCTGGAGCCAAGGTGGCGCAGTGGTTAAATGCAGCACTGCAGGCTACTGCTAGATCAGCAGGTCAGCGGTTCAAATCTCACCGGCTCAGGGTTGACTCAGCCTTCCATCCTTCCGAGGTGGGTAAAATGAGGACCCAGATTGTTGGGGGGCAATATGCTGACTCTCTGTAACCGCTTAGAGAGGCCTGAAAGGCCTATGAAGCGGTATATAAGTCTACTGCTATTGCTATTGGATTAGCTCCACGGGGCTTCCAATTCCAGTTTCTCCAGGTCTATCACAGGAGGAACCTGAGGAACTGGAGCTCCTTCCCGAAAGCATTAAAAGACCCATTTCTACAGCTATCTCAAAGGACATTGCCACAGGTCTGTCCCAGAGAGATAAGGCCCCTCAGGGTGACAGGTCGCGCCTAGACCAACACTACCGGGGATCATCCTCTGCCACGCATAGACAGGATCAAGTTAGGCCTTCCTTCCCCCTCCATGGTCAGCGAGGGTTCAATCCTGGGTAAGGAGGCACAGCAGGACATGGGATTCTTGGAGGATGAGGACTCAGTTCCTCCTGACCCTCCAGCCTTTGCCGGGCTCTTTCCTCCGGTCATGTTCAAGACTTTTACACAAAGCCAAAAAGACCACCAAGATTGGAAGGGGAGACCCGCGGTCTCTCAACCAAGGGACCCTAATCTAGCAATGCTTTCCAACACTGCAGTGAACAAAGAGGAGGCGCCCGCACCACCGTTGTTCCTAGAGGTGGTCAAGAATCAGTGGGCCCTTCCACCTTTCCCAATCCGGGGAGCAGCGATCGCCGCTCTACAACATGAATTCTTTGTTCAGGCCCTACAGTTACCAACGATAGACATTCCCATGGCTGCTCTGGTCTCCTCCTCCGTAGTGTTGGGGATGCAGCTGACAAAATGAAGCCAGAGAACAAGCGTGCAGAATTTACTCTCCAGTAAGAATTCAACACCTCCGCTTGGGCAATTAATCCGCTGCAGTGGCCTCTTTAAACCGCATTGCTGTCGTGGCTCCGTCAGCTACAGGACCGCATCCCAGTCCAAGATGAGCGGCTTTTGGATATCACTAAGATTATAGTGGCCACCCATTTTTTTGCCGATGCCACCATGGACTCCATTAAATATGCTTCCAGAATGATTTCTACCTCAGTGACCTCTAGATGATTGCTTTGGTATGCAACTGGCAGATGGATAACAAAGCTAAATGGAATTCTGGCGGCTGCCCATATATGGGCACAAATTTCTTTGGGGAGGCACTAGATCCAATCCTTGTAGAAAACAAAAGATAAGAAAAAGGTTCTTCCCTCGAATGCTAAAAAGCCAGATTCTTGTCTAGCTCCTTACCATAGGCTCTCTTACAAGGCGCCCGATCCAGAACAACATCATAGGTGCCCCCTTTTTGCGGATCTGATAGGCAGTACCAACACCCCTTTGACCAGGACAGGAGAAGGTACCAAGGGCAGTCCAGATGGCCCTTTTGTGGGGGTAGCCGCCTCTTCCGCAAAGGGAAATGATTCCAAGCTGGATCTTTCCTATGCGGCCATCTGGCGTTATTCACGGATCAATGGATTGGATAACATCCGATGCCTGAGTCAGATCCACGGTCAGGAACGGTCTCAGACTAGAGTTCTTCTCCCCTCCCTGACGTTCTTTCCGTACCTTTCCTCCGTCCCGGGACCCGGAAAGAATGCCACCTGATAGACCTCACCATAAATCATCTGCTGGACATTCAGGTGGTAGACCGGTCCCACGGGCAGAATGCGGGTTGGGTCACTACTCCAACCTGTTCGTGGTCCCGAAGAGCTCGGGGGGCGTTTTCTGTACCTCAAGCGCCTGACCAATTCATCATTTATAAGCGATTCAAATGTCGTCCCTCACTATCCATCTCCAAGGATCCATCGGGGGGATTACCTGGCCTCCGGGATCTCACGGAGGCCTACCTCCACATCCCAATTCTGCCGGTCCATCGCAGATACCTACGGTTCTTCCCGGGGATGGCCAGTACCAGTACCAAGCTCTACCCTTCGGCCTAGCCTCAGAGCTTCTCACACATTCACGAAGGTCCTGGCAGCATTGGCGGCTCACCTGAGATCCGCCCCGGTGAGACTCCAATGTTATCTCAACGACATGTTCGTTCAGCCCAGTCCCTCCCTCAGGCAGTCTTCGACCTCCACTTACCATCCAGACCTCCAATCCCGGGATTCTCCGTCAACTTCCCCAAAGTCACCTTCCCCCCTCCATGCGGATCCTCCATCTGGGGAAGTGATAGACTTGGTAGTGAGAGTGGTCCACCTTTCTCCAGAGCGCTTGGTCAGCCTGCAAGAGCTGCAATCCGGATATGCAAAAGGTGGTCATGTTCCATCCTGACTTTCTCCACACTCCTCGGAAAGATGGTGTCGTGCATAGGGCTTGTGATTCCTGGGCCCGTCTCCATGCCCGACCTATCTAGTGGCTCTCACCCCGTACCAGCGGAATAGGAGAGCAACTCCCTACGATCCATCCTCCTGTGAGCAGAAGTGCGGCTGTTCATCCGTTGGTGGCTTTCTCCGGCTCTGAGGCGGGGTTGCATGTTCTGGGAGCGGGAACGGATGACAATAACTATGGATGCGAGTTTGTTCAGTTGGGGGAGCCTTGATGGGCTCCAAGCTGGTGCAGGGTCGTTGGACAGTCTTGGACCTGTGCCACAACATAAACTGGCTAGAACTGAAGGGGGGTACCCATCCTCGGAGCCTCTGGCTAGAGGCACTGGAACTCAGACGTTGGGCGGAGAGAGACTTAATATCTGTGACCTCGGAGCACATCTTGGGCAAAGCCAACCATCAGGCGACTGGCTGTTGACACCGGCGAGTGGCAGCTCCAACCTGAGTTGTTTGAGAATAGCAATAGCAATAGCAATAGCAGTAGACTTATATACCGCTTCATAGGCCTTTCAGGCCTCTCAGAAGATCTGCCACCGGTTTGGCACTCCACTGGTGGACTTGTTTGCCACACCGGCGAATGCCAACTGCGGAGATTCTTCTCCCACTTCAGACCAGAGCAGCAGAGGGCACGGATGCAGATGGCCTCCAGGCCTATTATACACCTTTCCCCCTCTCATCCCGGGGACCCTGAGGAAGGTAGTAGCAGTGAGGGCACCAATCATCATGCTGGACCCGTATTGGCCCAGGCGGCCTTGGTTTGCGGACCTGTTCCAACTGTCTGTCTCTCCCCCGTGGAGAATTCCCCAGGAGGAAGTCTCCTTGGCCAGGGGGTCCTGATCCACTCGGAGCCCCAGTGGCCCACTTGACTGCCTGGCACTTCAGCAGTGCCTCCTGAGGAAGGCCAACCTCTCCTTCCAGGTCATAGCAACCATAGAGGCTTCCAGACGGCCGTCGACCATCAGAATTTACATTTCCACTTGATCGGCGTTCGTCAGGTGGGGGCGAACCCCTCAGTATTTGGCTAACCAGGGCTTCGGTGGCCCAGATACTCGACTACCTGCAGAAGGGACTGGACGGGGGTCTTTCGCATAACACCTTGCGCCGTCAGGTGTCAGCTTTGTCCTTGGTTCTCGGGGGGGGGGAGGGCCACACTCCCCTTTGTCAACTCCCTCTGGCTAAGTGTTTTCTGAAGGGACGGTGAATACTCAGACCTTCCCCGGTGCATAGATTCCTCACATGAGATCTCCCTCTCGGAGCCCCTCCCCTGGGTCTTAGTTCCCTCCCTGGGACTGAGCTTGGGTATGTCCACATGTACCCCTCCCTCAGCTTTACAGGAAAAAGAACGTTGGTCCTTACCCGAACGTGTCTTTTCTGTAGAGGAGAGGGAGAGGTTACAACTGCCCTAGTTAGCCATAGACTTAGCCAGGGGGAGGTCCGGGAGGTCCTGTGGTCTGCTTGTGTTTCACAGGTGTCGTCCTTTGACCCCGAGGAAACTGGGAGCCAATAGGGAATGGTGGAATATTTAAGAAATTCCCTCAGTCTATGGACCAATCAGGCTGTGACTATACCCACGTGTAACCCCTCCCTCTCCTCTGCAGAAGAGACACGTTCAGGTAAGGACCAACATTCTTTCTCTTTGCTTGCTTGGTGGAAAGTGCTAATCTTTGATTTGTGAATGTCTTTCTTCACCAATATTAAGAAGAGAACATAGGAAAAGTTTTGCAGTTACATGAGTGGGTACAATTAAATTGTTTTAATATTTCTAGGTTCCCTTAGCTTCTCCTTTTCTTCATCTTCTCTAACTGTTATCTTTTAGGGCAGGGGTCCTCAAACTACGGCCCGCGGGCAAGATGTGGCCCTCTGAAGCCATTAATTTGGGCCAAATGGGGCCACGAGGCTGCCCCTCCCAAATCGCCCAATCTGCCCACCGGCCCCCACCCACCTTCTGGAGGCTGTGGAGGCCCAAAACGGGATGCGCAGAGGTCCCGGGAGGCCAAAAACATGACCGGTGGTTCTGGGCCCATTTTTGGTCTCCCCGACCCCCAGAGAGAGGGAGGGAGGGAGAAACACACAGGCAGGCACACACACACACACACACACACACACACACACACACAGTCCCTTCCCCCCTCCCCCCCCAAGGCAGCCACATCCCTTCACTAACCTGCTTTCCATCCCCAGGAGCATAACAATTAATTTGTTATGTTTAATTTGTGTGTATTGTTTAATGGACTGCTAAATTGGCCACACCCATCCAGTCACATAACCACCTAGCAATACCCTCCCAACCAGATCCTGCCACCCAGCAGTCTGAGGGACCATGAATTGGCCCCATTTAAAAAGTTTGAGGACCCCTCTTTTAGGGTGTGGGTATCTGACTTCATTTTCTTACATTAAAGTACAGGTAATCCCCAGGTTACGAGCATTCCCCTAGCGAATGCTCGAAGTTACACGATGAGCGCCCCCTAGAGTTTCTGAACAAGACCTGAAACTACGAATCTTGCGGCACCATGACAGTTGTTCACGCCTAAGAACAACCGCAGATGCTCTGCAACATTCGTTCGTCATGTTGCCGGCTGAAATTGAGCTTCTGAGGGGTGGATCCGCCCCTCAGAAGCCCTGCCCAGCTCTCTAGAGGCCTCCCCTGGCCCGTTGCAAGCTGAACTGGAGCCTCCAGGGGCCAGATCAAGCCCTCCAAGGCTCCATTGAGCTCTCTGTGGGCCTTCCCAGCCCGTTGCAGGCCAAAATGGAGCCTTGGAGGGCTGAGTCCAGCCCCCGGAGGCTCAGATTCGGCACTTAGAGGCTCCATTTTGATCTGCAATGCGCCAGGGGAGTCCCGCGGAGGGCCGATGGAGCCTCAGAAGGCTGGATCTTCACAAGGTAAGTGACCCGGCACAGCAGGTGGTGGGAGGGAAGCAATTTGGGCAGCATGAGGTATTTCAGTAGGTTGGGGAGGACCTGGGTGGTTTTAGGCAGGCGACCTGTTCCGCCAGTAGGCCCCATGGGCTTCCCCCACCTGAAATACCTCGTGTGCACTTAACGAGCCTCAGATTCAAATAGCGAATGCCTGGGCGGAAGTAGGGAGTGACCTTGTTCAAGGTGCAAGATTCACTCCCACAAATCCTCAGGTTACGAATGGAATGGGCAGGCTCCATTCGTAACTCGAGGACTACCTGTCTTGAACGATGATGCTAAACCTTTTTCTTGCTGTTTACAGCCACATATACCCAAATCCAGCCTCATTCACTGATCCAGCAACAGCAGCAAATTCACCTCCAGAAGCAAGTGGTGATCCAGCAACAAATTGCTATCCATCACCAGCAGCCATTCCAGCATCGTCAGTCCCAACTCCTGCACACGGCTACACACCTCCAACTGGCCCAGCAGCAGCAGCAGCAGCAGCAGCAGCAGCAAGCTCCACCTATGGCCCAACAGCAGCAGCAGGGGCCACCACAGGTCCCGCCACAGGCCCCGTCTCTTCACGGCCAACAGCAGGCCCAGACTCTTGTTGTCCAGCCCATGTTGCAGTCACAACCTCAGGCCATGCAGCTCCAGCAGGACGGTCATTGCCCAACAGTCGCCAAGACCCCTGTCCCTATTCAGTCCAAGCCCCCCATCGCCCCTCTGAAACCCCCACAAATTGGTGCTGCCAAAATGTCAGCCTCTCAGCAGCCCCCACCTCATATACCAGTACAGGTCGTAGGGAATCGCCAGCAAGGTTCGGCTCAGGCTTAGGGCTTCCTCAGATGAACACAGCTGTGCAGGGCCCCCGCAGTGTCCCAGCTTTAGTGCAGCCAGTGTCCCAAACCCATACAGCGTCCTCATTAGCCCAGATCTCTTCCTCCTCTTCTTCTTCGGTATCATCATCACCACCACCACCTACTCTACAAGAAGCCCTTCCTCCGCTCACTGCTGGAGCCAATGTAACCCAGGGCACAACGCAGGTGAAGAACACGGCTTAATCTCCCGTCCTTACAGCAGTCACAGCATATTACATACAGCCGGTCCAGTTATCAGTCAAGTGGCCCCTTGCCAGTGTAGTGGGAAACAGAGTTGGAGGGGAACAAGTATAATGGGCTAATTTTCCTGCACAGGCTCATCAAGCTAGTCTGTTATTGAGGGGGAAAAAATCAGTTATTTTAAATGAGTAATTGATTTCCTTAGATTTCTAGATAAGTGAGACAGAAATTGTTGGTTTCTTTTGAGGAAAGGTACAGTTGAAAGAGATAGGTAATCTCTATTGTCTGTGTTTCTTCTTTCCATGCAACCTTGATTTGATGGCTAGAATCTTGGATTTTAATAGTATTTAAAATAGATTGTATAATATCTTCACTAAATATATGTAACATTTCAAAGTCTTCCTCCTACACAGAGCAAGCCCCAGGCTTTAGCAGTCAAGCGCAAGGCGGAATCCGAGAGAGGAGAGAGAGGATTGTAGTGCACCATCTTTACAGGCTGTCAGATCTTCTCCTGTGGCTGAGAGTCCTAAAACCACAGAAGATAAGGGTGGCCTTGGAGGTGAGGAAAGCAGAGCTACATTTTTCATTGTTGTTTTTATGGTTCACACATAAGGATTCTCTGCCTATTCATTAGTCTATTTGGAATGTTTTGAACTGTAGGATTTCTGGTGACATTTCTCCCATTCTAAATAGTATAATATATATATATAAGGACATAGCTCCTATTTTTCACACTTCAACCTCAAGGAGATGTTTGCATTCAGAATGCTTCGGTATGCAAGAAACCACTGGACCTAGATCATTATGAGAAAAGAGAAAGAATAGGAGCTCAAATCTGAATCTGGCATTGAGCTCAAGATCCATCACTATGGCCACCCAGTACCAGTCATGGTTGCAGTCAGGAACTCTCCAGCAGAGCAAATCTTGAGCAGCCCTTTGTCCAAGACCTCTTTGAAGTAATGCACTAAGAGGCATTCAGGCCAGTCCCACTGTCCTTTCCAGCTGTCCTTCGGAACTCCTGGACGTATTTTAGCCATCTGGACCTTTTGTTTGACTGTTTTAATTTCTGCTTTTGCTTCTTGGCCTTGGTCCATGTCTAACATCTGCAAAAAGTCATCAATGTTCCCCATTTCTCAGGTGTCCTCATCATCATATACTTGAGTCACCAATTCCGCTGCTTCCCCCTCCAGGTTGCCACAGATGGCGGTGATTATCTCTCGGTCACTTTGGTAATTATCCCCATAGCAGTTGATGTGTGCCCACACTCAGTTCAGTTAGAAAGCTAGCTTGTTTGTAGTTCCATCAAACCCAGCCGGAAATCATAGCGGAGCAGCCGGTTGGCTGGAGGAGAGAAAGCTGGCAGCGGCGCCACTGTAGGGGCTGGGTGGCATTGGGCTTGCATCCTGACCCATCTCTGCCCTGGGTAATAGGCCCAGCCAGGCAGTACTTGACCAGGAGGAGGGAGCTGGGGTTGCCCAGTGGAGTAGCTGGGTTCCAGCACCCTGGCGAGCTTCATTGTGGTCCCGGGCTTGAGTGCATGGAGTGGGACTGTGGAGGACTAGTGGCTTGGATCCCTCCCAAGGTTGGACGGGTTCTGCAGAGGGGGGAGTGGCTCTGTTTTGAGCTGCGCTACTGCTAGAGATGAAAAGCTCACAACTCAAGTAGACCGGTCCTCCTTGGCTGCATCCGAACTACTGGGTGTTCTCGGCCTGGTGCGAGTGCCTCGAGCTGCTGAAACTCAGCCTGTCGAACCTCTCAAGTAGCCCTTCCAGGGTCTGGCTGCAGACTGTCCTCTGCTATTTCAACTTCCCAGGCTCGCTTAGATCCATCGGTCCCGTTGACCTCCATTTGAGGATCATGGCTTGTGGTTCCCTGGTGGAGGCTGCTAGGCACTCCTGGGTCGGCTCTTGGAGTGACACTTGGATGGCGAGGTCCTTCTCCACCCGGTAGGATCTTCTGCAGTGGCCATTCAGTTTGGGCCATGGGTCGGGTGCCCACCTGGCGTGCAACATCTGCCACCGCTGCCACCACTCGCAGGGTCTCCAGCGGGGTTGGCAGGCTCTGGCATGGGCCATCGCAAAATCCGCAATCATCCACAGTCTCTTCATCTTCTCCATCTTCCCTGAGTCTTCCTGCTAGCCAGGTACACTGGGTAAGCAGCTGAGGCTCAGAACCTCGGATAGCAACTCCTATGGAACTCAGAGTTTGGAAGAGCCAGTTTAATGTCAGGGTCCCCACTAACGCACCCCTGGATGAAAGAACTTTGAGGCTTGCGGTTCCTTCAAAGAACATTTTATTAGGGTATTTCGTATTGGCACAATGCTAGTGAAAACTCGCTCTAAAGTTCCTGCCTATTTTCTCCTTAATTAAAAGTGAAAGTTTGTCACTTCCCCCCAAGGCATCACTCATATGCTCCAATCAGCATACAATTCAGACGACGTGTGACACCAGTCTCCACCCCAACCACCTGCACACATGATCTTGGTTCCCAGAATGTTGTTTTGATTATAGCACCCCAGCTATCTCTAACCCCCCTCCACCCCTCATCTCCTGTCTGTGTCAGCACTGAAGCTTTGAAGAAAAGAAAAAAAACCCAGTAGAATAGAAAGATGGTCACCATCTAGCCAGTTCTGACCTGCTTTGTTAGATGAACACGAAAACCTTCAGAAGGGAAATTCTTTTACCAGCCCCAAACAGACTACTGTGTTGATCATCTGCAACTCTTACACCAAGAGGCAGACTGTCATGCCCAGTTGATAGGAAAGGCTGTGGTATCTGTGCAAGAGTTTGTAGGCATCAAACAGCTTCCTTAGAGGCCATATTGTCCGGGTGATTATGAACAATTTTCTAATAGCCTGTTTAAACAAATGGGGTGGAATAATGTCACCTTCGCTTCAGTTTCAATTATGAGAAAGGAGCATGGCCAGATATACAATGTTCATGAAACAGTTTGGGACAATATTCTTGAATTCCTAGATCATAGGTTGTCAACCTGGTCCTACCGCCCACTAGTGGGTGTTTCAGGATTCCAGGTGGGTGGTAGGGACTTTGGAGGTGAAAACCTCCATTTGAGCGAGTGCAGTTGCAAAATAGGAGAAGCGAACATGTGGGAAGGGGAAGGGGAGGAGGGGACAGCAGGGACAGCCGGAATCCGAAAAGAGCAGTTGCAAAATAGGAGAAGTAATATGTGGGAAGGGGAAATGGGGGAGGGGACAGCCAGAAGCCCAACAGAGCAGTTGCAAAATAGGAGAAAGAAAAGTCATAGGTAGGAGAGAATTGTTGGCTAATAATAATAAGTGGGCTAACTAGTTCAGCTTTACTTTTATACATTGCCCTAAGGAAAGTAAAAAAAAGGAGATAAAAAGGAAAAGATAAAAAAAAACAAAAAAGGGAAGAAAAATGGAGAAAAGGGATAAAATAAAGGAGGAGAGTAAGCAGTGTTTAGTCTGGCTCATAAATTAAGTTAATATAAGATAAAATAAAAGAAAGAAATAAAGGAAGGAGAAGGAGAAAATAAAAAAGGGAAAAAGAGATCCTTGATATAGTGAAATACTATAAGAAAGGTAAAGAAGAAGAAGAAGACAGGAAAAGGAATTTTTTTTATGGTGACACTTAATAAAATTTGCACCTAATACAGCATTGTTTTGGTGTTTGTAACAAAAGGGAAAAGAGGAGGGAAAAAAGCACTGTGTGGAGTGCAGATCAAAACGTAAAAGTAGTTGTTAAATTGTGAAACAAATTTAGAACCCATGTCTGAAAAAAAGAAATATGCTCGTGGCTGTTTACCAGAGTATCTGAAAATGGGTTTCATTGAATCTGTTACAAATAAACAGCCTCCAATGTGTTTACTGTGCCACAAGGCATTGTCTAATGAAGCAATGGAAGAAGCCAAGCCGATTGCGAGAACATCTTGCTCCAAAACATTCGCAAGACAAAGATAAGCCCATTGAATATTTTCAAGAAATCTATAAAAGATTTCAAAATCATTCAACAATAGCTGCATCATTTCAAAAACAACATGCAAAAATGAGATGGATTAATTGCAGCTTATCGCATATCACACTTAATTGCAAAAAGTGGTAAAAGTCATAATATTGGAGAAACTTTGATAATACCCTCTATCAAAGAATTAATCTCAACAGTAATGCATCAGGATATACCTGAAGTTTTAAAAACTTTCCCCCTTAGTGATAACGCAGTAAAGACGCATTGACGAAGTGGCAGCTATTGTTGAAAATAAACATAGGTATTCTCCAAATTCTTCATTTTCCATACAATTGGATGAATCTGTCACTGCAGATAATAATGCTCTACTGATGACATATGTACGTTATCTTGATGAAAGCAATACATTGCAAGAAGAAATGCTATTCACTGTCAATCATTACAGATACAAAAGGATTATCAATATTTAATGCTATGAAATCATACTTTGCAAAATAATATACCCTTGAACAATATTGTTGCATGTGCTACTGATGGAGCACCATCAATGGTAGGCCGCTGTCGTGGGTTTGCTGCTTACTTGAAGGAAGAAGTGCCAAACGTTTTGTGTATTCATTGTGTTGTGCACAGACAACATATTGTAGGAAAACATTTAAGTACAAGTCTCCATTCATCATTAAGTATAATAATTAAAGCTGTAAATAAGATCAAATCTAATGCCAAGTGTGAGAGAATGTTTCGACAGCTGTGCCAGGACAATAATGAGCAGTTATTAGGTTACTTTTACATACGGAAGTTCGGTGGCTCTCAAAGGGTACATGCTTGTCTCATTTTGTTGCATCATTTCATAGTGTTGTATAGTTTTAGAAAGTGATAATGAGGTTGGCCTCTATGAAGAGTTAAAAACCGTAAAGAATGATGCCTTTTATTTGGCAGACATTTTCAAGAGATTTAATGAAATTAATTTGCAGCTTCAAGGAGCATATATAACTCTTATAAGTTGCAAAAATATTGTGTCATTATTTATCGAAAAGCTTGATCTTCTCCATCATAATATTTTAAAGAGAGAATTTCATCAGTTTCCTGAATTGTCCTCTATAAACAATGATGTAACTCCGGGGGATATTGAAAGGTTCAGTAGCCACCTCAACAAACTCAAATTGGGTATGGAAAAACGATTTCAAGATATTTTAAAGGTGCATGACTGGATGATAACCCTTTTAGCAAATGTTGCTGAGGTTGATATAACTTGCCAAGAAGAACTATTAGAACTTAAATATGACTAAGAGAGTAAATGTAATTTTGGCAGTGGTGGATACCAAAAACTGGCAAAATAAAAAATGCCTGCGTTATATCCAAATATGTGGAAATGATGTTCAATTTATTATAATATAACAGTAGACTTCTATACCGCTTCATAGGGCTTTCAGCCCTCTCTAAGCGGTTTACAGAGTCAGCATATTGCCCCCAACAACAATCCGGGTCCTCATTTTACCCACCTCGGAAGGATGGAAGGCTGAGTCAACCCTGAGCCGGTGAGATTGAACGCTGAACTGCTGATCTAGCAGTCAGCCTGCAGTGCTGCATTTAACCACTGCGCCACCTTGGCTATTGATACCTTTCCCTGCCACATATCTTGTAGAATAAGGCTTAAGTGCTATTAATCATATTATGAGCAAACAGAGAAACCATCTGAATATCACCGAAAGAGGAGACCTTCGTTTGTTCCTTACGAAAATCGAACCGGATATCAAATATTTAGTCTCGCAGCATCAGCCTCAAAAATCTCATTAATCACTAGTAAAGCTAATTTCAATTTACTTTACTGTTTTCTAATTAAACTTTAAAGTTAAAAACGTTATAAACATGCATAAAGTAGAAATAAAAAGATAAATGTACATACATTTCTTTTTTTAAAAAACCCTCCTTTCTAAAACATATTCCGCACTTGCGCAAAAACTGGTGGGCGGTAAGGAAATTTTTCCATCAAGAAAGATCCATTAGTGGGCGGTAGGTAGAAAAAGGTTGACTACCACTGTCCTAGATATTGAATGTGAATGGTGAGGAGCTATAAGTAAATTCTTCAGTCACTATGGGAGAGGAATATCACTCACAGATCTGTGGTCCTGAAATTTTCTTTATGTTTGTGACATTTCCTTTGGCTGTTCTGAAAAGAGCCAAGGCTCTTCAGGGAAGTCTTGACTGCATTCTAATGGAGTTTTGTTGTAGCCTTCCTAAGCATTTTCCTCCAGTAGGAACAGTATACGTTTTTCTAGTTCACTCTGTCTACACTCAATATATATGCTCTATTGGTGTGACAACCCTCAAATTTTACAGACTGCAGAATGAAATAAATATCATTTCTTCTACTTGTTCACAAACCTATTCCTTACTTTCGCTCAAGTTTCTCATATTTTAGATTTTCTTTAGTGACTCAAATCAAAGGGCTTTCATTTTATTTTCTAAAGGTGCACTTTGCTGTGATATCTTCGGTTTTAAATTGTTGCATCGAGTTGAAAGGGTTTTTTTTTTTTGTAAAATCAGCCTGTGTCCTTT